>NC_137825.1:60938141-61090641 GCF_963921795.1 Nannobrachium achirus
ATTGCTTAACAAATCTGTGATTAAACCCTTAACCTGTGATTAAAACTATAACCTGCGATTAATTCATGGATTAAATGTCCTCCATCTTGGATTTGCGATGTGTAAACACACTGGAATAAACTATTCTCTTGAGCCTAATATCATTAACGTTACTTTTATATTTACTTCGGGGAGAATGTGGGCAGGCCTATCACCTTCTATGTTAAGAAGAGCGCCTGTAGCCAAAAAATATTTAATTTTATAACGCTCCGTCATACTACGGTGATGACGCTCGCTACAGCTCGGTGCGGTGCGGCGATGCGCGGCTATCTAGGAACTAGGAAGCAAAGAAATACACCACAGTTTGATAGTTTTGTCAATTATGAAGCGATTTTGAAAATTAAAACGTCTGCATATTGGCTGGGAAGTCTGTGCACTTCCATGACAACTGACTGTATTATGTCCCTGTAAATATTTAAGTGTTCGCTATTTTAAAATAGCCGATGTACAAGGATGTATTGAAGAAAACAATATGATGAGATTTTTATTTTCAACTGTGAAACGCTGTCCGCAGCTACAGCTTGCAGTTGCAAGCTGTAGCTGTAGGATCCCCATTCATGTCAATGGCATGTTTGCATTTAAACCACCTCTACAGCAAGTTTAAAATTAATCCCTTATCGATGTTTAAATCGAAGTTTAAAGTAGTGGTGCAACAGGATTAACATTAATCCAGGTTTAGAATGAAAAGTAAAACCAAGATTAAAAGGATGGTTTAAAACTAAACCTGATTAATGAAAACTAGGTTTCGCCAGAAAGGTACGTGCCCGTTCTATCATATTGCTTGTTGTGTCAAAATGGTGGCTATGTCTCTAAATGGTAATTGGTGCATTTATATAGCGCTTTTATCCAAGGCGCTTTACATAGATTGTGCATTACATTCACCCATTCACGCACACATTCATACACTGGTGGCGGAGGAAACCATGCAAGGCCCCAACCTGCTCACCGGGAGGAATTAGGGGTTCAGAGTCTTGCTCAAGGACTCTTAGGCATTAACTCAGGGGGAGCCCCGGATTCAAACTAGGATCCCTTCAGGAACCCTTCGTGCTCTATTAAAGGAAAATTCCAGAATAAAACATATTAATCCTTAATCAGCCTTTTATCACATACCTTGTATGATGGATTTCTGTCATAGTGGTCGATTTTCCTTACAACCCAGGACTCCTCTAGATCCCTCCCCACAGCCAAAACGGGGTAATTTGCAGTCCTCCAAAAGCGCTAATTTTCACCGCTGCAAAGTTACTTTTTTCTTAGAGAGGAGGAAAAGCTGTGTTGTGTTTGGTCCTGTCTTTGTGTGTTTGTCTCTGGCCTGTTGCTGTTGGACTGGTTTGACTCACAGAGAGAGATGGGTGCAGTCTGGCACCATGCCAAGCACTTGAGGACGTTTAGAAGGTGTGTGTGTGTGTGTGTGTGTGTGTGTGTGTGTGTGTGTGTGTGTGTGTGTGTGTGTGTGTGTGTGTGTGTGTGTGTGTGTGTGTGTGTGTGTGTGTGTGTGTCTGCCCAGTCACGTGTATACAGGCATGAATTCAGGTCTGACAAAGCATTCAGTGTAGATCATTTCGTTACTGTAAGGCAGAACACTTTTCTCCCATAACTGAATGCTCTACTTAAGAGTGTTTAGGCCTATAGTTGTTTAGGGGGTCTTACTGGTAGATTGCTTATTTATGGAGATATATTATTGCGACCGCAGGTCGCAGTTTACTTACACTCTCATACTATCCAAACCTCCACCGGCCGTCAGTCCCTCCGTCCGTCCGTCCGTCCGTCCGTCCGTCCGTCCGTCTGTCCCTCCTTCACGTCACTCGTCACACGTCACACTTTCCGCCTACTCATATCTCCGCCACCGTTGCCCCGATCCATGCCATAATTTCCACACAAACTCCTTGCCTGCCAAACTACAACCTCCAAGGACCCCGGAGCTCTGGGGGACCCCCAGGTGTAAAAAATGACCAAATGTGCAAAAAATGACCAAATGACCTAACCCTAACCCCAACGGGGCTGCTCACGGGGAATTCCCGGGGACCACCGACTCCTGGTGCTCCAGAACGGATGCAAAAGTGGTGGCGCCCCCAGTGGAGGACCCCCGCCACTGCAGCGCACATAAAATGCCGTAACTCGGGCTAGGAGCGACCGGGAGAGCCGGGGCCGGTACCTATTCGAACGCGCGTGCCGAATCTGAGGCCGGTGGGACGAACGGTTCTCGAGATACGCGGATTACAAACAGACAGAGATTTGTCGCATTTATAGATAGATAATGTAGCCTATTATAGGCTACTACCCGATTGGATAACAATTAACTCCAAATGTATTTTTTATTTATAATGCCCATATCTCTCCATTGTCTGAAACCGACATGCGACATTCATCAGATCATCTTAAAATAAATGTATTTAGGCTAAATTATCAGTCGCTGTTTTCTCTTCCCAGTCATTGGGGGCATAAACAAGAAGTTGAAGGATAAAATGAAGTTTGATAATGATATACCGGTACATGTATTGTGCATGTTCACATCATGTAGTAGGCCTACTTTAGGTCTATATTCTTCTGTCAAGCACTTTGTGACTTTGTTCTTAAAAAGCACTATATAAATCCTTTATTATTACTAGTAGTAGTATTGCTTTACATTAAAATATTCAAATTATTTCATTTAACATGTAAAATAGCCAATCGCAGTGCAGATGTCCCTATTGTCCACCTATGCTGTATCCGTTTGCATACTTCATACCTGAGAGAACTGAGAAGCCTTTGTCTTGTTGGGGGTCTGGGAGCACTGACTGGACCATTAACATACCCGTTACAGTTGATCAGAATGAGGCTGTGATGCGACGTGATATAATGGCTCTCTGGCTGGCTTTGATGAGCCTAAACATTAGGCTATTAACTTAATATAGTCTACATTGTTTCTCCCACGTATTAAGTGGTATGTTATAGAATAAACTAAACACATGAACATAGCCTGATGTATAACACATTTGAAAATAGTATAGCTGGCTACTATTGTGCAATATACAGTATGTTCAAATGCACAAGTGGGCAATATAGGCTAATTAACAATAGTATACCCTAACCCTATCAAAATAAGTTAAACCGTACATTCACACACACAAAGGTAAATAAGTGTCCTAAAAACAGACAATATCACACACAAACATTTGTGGACCTCACATTTTATTTCCAAAATTAAACCAGAATGAAGTTGATGGAAGGAATACATGCATGATTTTGTATAAAATGGCTGACAAACAGGCGTGCTGTGTGGATTGAAATAACCTCTTTAATAGGCTATGGCTTATATATTAACACAATATTATGCATATCGACGTTATTCCATTTACTTGCATAATGTAGGTAATAGTGTTGTCATATGTACATTTACTTGCAGACGTCACCGCTATAATTTAATTAGTTCATGAACCCATTATCCAAACATTCTCTTTTACTACAGTAGGCTACTTAACGGTATTTAATGGGTCACACATTAGTAGGGATGGAGCCTTAAACAAGGGTAGCTCGATAACCCGATAACAGATTTATTGAGTACCCGATATCAATAAGCTTTGGGCTTATCAAGCTTGTTATTGAGCATAGCGGCCCATGATGTCATGTTTAAACAATCAAGACAAGAGGTGATCAAGAAATTATTCCAGTACTATCCATACCCGTAAATTCTCTTATAGGAACCCGGGCTCTTATTTGTCTCAAGAGTAGACAAATTTGTCTCAATGAATAAATCAACATCAAGAGTAGCGGGCACCAGGCTCTTATTGGAAGCAGGCCAGTATAAGAGACAAGGCTTTTATTCCTATTTCTCAAAAATATCAGAATGAATAAATCAACATTGTGTGTCAGTTTGAACCCAGTAAAATGTACTGGTCCATTTATTTGAAAATACTGTATGAATAAAATAAAAAATAAAACAGTGCAAAAATTGTTCAATCACAATACTGATTCTGAGGTACCAGGTAAACATTAGCACCATACCAAATATGGGATTTACTGCATATACAGTAGCTTATATAACAGAAATAAAATATATTGCCTGAGGTACCAGGTAAACATTAGCACCATACCAAATATGGGTTTTACTGTATACAGTAGCCTATATAACAGAAATAAAATATATTGCCTATGGTAAATACCATAATAACAAACAGTGCAACAGTGGTCAATTTACGTAACAAAATAACTGGGCAACTGAGGTAGACCACAATACCATGCCCTTCTATATAGTGCACATTCAAGGCCTAACAGGTCAATGAATTAAAGCTGCAAAAATATAAACAATATACAGGCCTACAGGCATGGTATTAAATACCAGGTCAATGCAGCGTAATGTACAACAAACGTCAAAACAGTGCAACAGTGATCACTTTATAGGCACGACAGACAGAAGGAGAGAGAGGGAGGGGGGGAGAGGGGGGCGAGAGAGAGAGAGAGAGAGAGAGAGAGAGGTGGGGCAAAGATAGATAGAGCGAGGCAGACATAAGGCGAGAGAGAGAGTGAGCAAAATCTGAGCCGCGAACCACACTGGCCGACCATCAACAGCAGAAGCAGCTCACTGTGAAAACAAATAAATAACGGTAGACTACATCAGTGAAGTTAATAATTACCGCTATTAAAGTTAACAAAACTGCAACAGGTTGTAAAGTGAAATCACCTTACCTTAATGCTGGAGTTGGCTCCACAAAGTCCACATCACTCACTATCCTCCTCCAGTTCACCATCCTCCCCGCTAGCAGCATTGTCCTTATCGTCTTCATCATCCATTACAACAAGCTCGTTGTTTAGCAGCTGTTCTTCGTCCTCCTCTTCCTCGGTGGCACGGCTGTTGGTCTCCTGTCGCTGTCGGGTCAGCATCTCTCGTCCTGCTGCGCACGGCTCTCCCTCTCTGAAGCAGAGGATGCGGTCGTCTTCACTCCCGTCAGGGTTCACAGTCTGTCCACAAACTTTGAACGACTTTATGATGAGCTCTTTATCCAGCTTGTCCCATGCTTTAAGCACCCAGTCCACAAGTAGACGGCGGGCGGGGGCTTTTGGGTTACCTCCGCTCGTGTATTGCTTGTCAACGTCTCCAGCCATCCACTGGTCGTAGGACTCATGCAGACTGGCCTTGAAGGGCTGATTCCACATCACATCGGGTGCTTGGATGTATTTCGTGCAGCCTCCGGGAATCACAGCAATGGTCATATTGTAGCCCTTCAGTTCAGCTTTGGTGGAGACACTGATGTGGCAGCGATAAGCGTCCCACACCAGGAGACGCGGGTTGAAACTGAATTTTCCCACCACTGACTTGAGCCAATGTGCGGTGAGATCATCATTCATCCAGCCATTGGTAGAAGTGGCGACCACTGCTCTGGAGATTTGCTCGTTCATGGCCTTCACTTCACGGATAGCCCCCTTGAAGACGATATACGGCTTGAGTTTCGTGCCGTCTGCCTTGGCAGCAAGGACAACGGTAAGATGGCTTTTTTCGTGTCCAGTTGTTTTCAGTGACACACTCTTTGTTCCTATGGCATCGATGGTAGTGGGAGACACCATATCGAACCAAACTGCCGTCTCGTCCATTGCAATAATGTTCTTCTCTAAGATGCCTTTTGAGGTGACAGCCTTGCCCACGTAGTCAAAAAAGGAAACCAGTTTTTCAGTGAGTTTGTCTGGGTCTTTCTGTGCCATGGTTGTGCGTCGTCTCAGTGACATTCCATTGCGCTGCAGGTACTTTTGTAGCCAACCATTACTGGCCACAAACGGCTTGTTGTCAGCATCACTCACTGTTTTGTAGATTTCCTTGGCTTTGTTCTGTATCATTTTTCTTGAAACGCGGTTGTGTTTGTCTCGCATTGCAAAAACCCAGTCTGTGAGTTCTGTCTCCATCTCCTCGCTTACTTTCTTTCTCCCTCCTCCAGTAAGACGGGCCCGTTTGTTGTCAGCGGCCTGCAGCTCATTCTTCTGCTTTTTCCAGTATCGTATCTGTCTCGAATCAACGTTAAAGTGTTTTGCTGCCTTCTCCCCGGAATACTCCGCTGCATAACGCAAAACCTCCTCTTTAAACTTAATGTCAAACTTTCTTTTCTTCTTGTTAGTACTAGTACTTGGGGTAGCCATGATCACTGCTTATCTGTTGTGTTGTTGTATGGTTTCGCGCGTGTGTTCTGTTCCATTTACGGAAGTATGCAGGTGGAACGTCTCGCGGTTTCTCATAATAAGCAGCGCTGAGACGTAAAAAAAAAAGGAGGAAAAAGGGGGGCTCTTATTGGAGCGTCGGCTCTTAATTACTTATTTCAATTGCGCACCCGGAAATTAAAGCAGGTCCGGTTCTTTATTAAATATAGGATATTATTAGAGCATTTACGGTATATAATGTGTAGTTGTGGTATCCAGTGATATTACAAGGTGCCCAAATATGTTAAATTGTTAAAGGAGTGGCGACACCGGACGAAATTTAACATTATGATACAGTAGGTCACGTGGTGTTTCTTCAAACAGTCTGAAAAGGAGGCGGGCCGTATCAGTTAGTAGTGCATGTATACTTCGTCCGTCGTGCGGTGCCGCGCAATGTATACTTCGTCCGTCGTGCGGTGCAGCGCACAACATGATGGCTTGTTGTTAGCGTGTAGCCCGGCTAACGCTGCACCGCACGGCTATTTGCGAGAGCTATTGTGTGTGTACACACACACGCGCGCGCGAAAGCACACACACACACACACACACACACACACACACACACACACACACACACACAGGCTACACACACACAGAGTGTATGATATGAGCCACGCACGGACCTCAGTCCGGCCGCTGTGCTCCGGTGAGCACAGCGCACAGACCGGAGCAGGACATGGCTTGCTCCGGTCGGTCTGGTGCTCCAGTCAGGTTAGGGCAAGAGACAGCAGGGTATGGCCGACAAAACCGTCTCATAGACGGGGAGAAGCGTGTTGACCCTCGTACACCTTTTTTGACACCTTTTTTGAAGAAGACATGTACTTTTTTATCGGTCTAACCATTGATTTTATAGCGAATGCTATATATTTTTTACCCATAGAACTGATAAGTTTTAAATGAGTTTTTGATGAGTTTTAAAGTTGGTTTAGAAAGTAGGAAATACACCTCGGACAGCTTTTTTTGGGGCAATTTCAAAAGATAATGATATGGATAATCGACTCCGCCCCTCCCCCCATATTAGCCCAATCAAATTAATTTATTTCAGTTACTGTACAGAAAGTACTACTTTCAGTACAGTAACTACAATAAATTAATTTGATTGGGTCATTTAACATGGGGGTGCATGACATCATTAAAAAAATTGGCTAATTTGATAGCCTTAATTAGCTGTTTTGGCCGTGTCACGCCCCCTTTAAGTAAGACATAGTTTGACCGGCTGCTCCACACACAGCTGTTATCTACCTTCATCCCTGTAGGCTAAGTAAATACCCAACCTTCACAGCTGTCTGTAATCGTTATCACTCATTCTCTATGTTAATAGTTGGTTTTTGGAACAACGGGGGTTCCAGAGTGTTCCGGTTGTAATTAGACCTTCTTCTCTGGTCCATCAGCAGACCAATCTCTGAGCAGGCTTCAACTTGATCCAACTTACACTATCTTGTCAAATAGGCCATTGATTATTTCCACCGGCTGTCTATCAGTCACGTCACACATCACACTTTTGCCCTACTCGTATCTCCGCCACTGTTGCCCCTATCCATGCCAAACTTTGCACACACACTCCCTGACTGCCAAACCACAACTCACTTGGCCCACTTCTAGCGCCAACATCAGACAGAGTTTTGAAAAACACATTTTTGGACACTGCTCCTACAGATTTTGGCCTAAAATCACGCAAAGCGGTACACAGTATCTCTAAAGTCTTGTCATCAACATGGATCTGTCCCATTTCCCATATTCCCTCCTGGTTGGCTACCATTGCCTTCTAAAGGTTGTGTATGCGACCTGACGGTCGCTTATCTCCCAATTAGGGAGTCTTACTGGTGTTTACAGAATGTAGGGCATATCCCAAGGCACCTTACCCCTCCTCTCAAGGTGGGGCAAAGGTGGGGCAGTGCACCAAAGCAGTATGGTCATTGTAGCATGCATTGTAGTATGTCAGCAGTCCAGTCAAACCACACAGAATTCATTATTTTGTCATAGGGTGCAAATTTCAAAATGTCCTACTGTTACTACAACAGTGAGCTTGTAGATCTTCTATTTCCGGTGTGCAACACCAAAAAAGAAGTTAATTTAGCCTACTACTGTTTAAGTTAAACACGTGTGTGTGTGTGTGTGTGTGTGTGTGTGTGTGTGTGTGTGTGTGTGTGTGTGTGTGTGTGTGTGTGTGTGTGTGTGTGTGAATGGGAGAATGTAATACACAATCTCTGTAAAGCACCTTGGATAAAGGCACTGAATAAATGCACCATTTGTACTTCTGATATGTTTTAAATGCTTTAAAATGTATGCAAATCAGGTCAATTGCATGTCATTTCTGAAATCTGATGAGAAACTACACCAAACCCGGACCGAACTGCAGTAAGTAACTAAGCATGTTGTCTGTTATGTGTAACTTAAAATGGGATGAGAAACTCACCATCAAATATCAGCACCAGGACCCAACACACTGCAGTGATGAGAGCAACGATAACGCCTCCAGCGATGCCTCCCGTGGGTGGAGGTTTGGGTGGAGGTTTGGGTGGAGAAGTTTTATGATTTCTGTGTTAGGAGCCTCGATTTAAAAGGTCAACACTGCAGACTGTAACACAGTGATTCAATGTGTTCACATGATGTACAATAGTAAACTACTGTACATACCTTCATGATAAAGACTGTCAATTCAACACCTATTATGTATATGGACTAATTTAAATTATCATGCATTAAAATAAAATAATAAAAACTAGAAGCTCTTCCAGGTCAGGTGCCTTCGTTTTCTAATCTCCAGCATAGTTGGCAGCCAGGATGGCAGCTAAACTGTGCACCCAGTACCCACACTCCCTGGGTGCCAAAGCACAACCTCTGCCCAACATGTTGTTGTACAACGACTAACAACAATTCTATCACAGAGTGATGTTTGGAGGAAAGACTCGTTAAAAACGTACCTTTTCAGATCTTTAGAGTCAGAAGGTTGATGGTGTAGCTTGAATGGATCACTGCATTCACTGATGGTGTTAATGTGGTGATGATCATTTGGACGGTGCTGACACACATGTGATGTGTTTACTCTCTGCTGACTGAGACTGACTGACTGACTGACTGACTGACTGACGGTGGCTTGGGTTCGACTCCTTCACAGACTTAAGGTGTGTTGGGGGGTTGGGGGGGGGGAGGGGTCACATTAGTGATATAACTTACATGTGGGGACAAGACTGACCACAAAGACAGGCAGAGAGGGGGGGGGGGGCAGTGCTGTAAAGTAACTAAGTAGATTTACTCAAGTACTGTAATTAAGTACACCTTTGAGCTATTTGTACTTTACCTGAGTTTTTCCAGTTTCCGATACTTTTACTTCTACTCCCCTACATCTCAGATCCAAATATTGTACTTTTACTCCACTACATTTATTTGAAAACTTACCAGTAATGCATTGCAATGCTCAAGATGCAGCACTTACTGGCAAACAAACATAGCCCCCAAAATAATGGAAATTCACTTCCCAAAACTCAAATATGATTTGAACCACATGCAGGGCAACCACACTTGCAATTTCACAAATTGCAAATGTTCTAGTTTAAACAAATATCCCAAATAATATACATTCATATGGTATGTAATGTTTTCATCTGAGATTGTCCAACTATTCTTTCCATCCACGTGAACCTTATTTTGCTGCGCTACTCCTCCCACAGTTTTTGTGGCACGCACTTGCGTCCAATCGACCAGCTTCATCGGGACAAGCAGGGGTGCATTTTGCTAAGAAATACATTGTATATATATAGTTTAATTTATATAATTGTATACGTGAATTAATTTTCTCCATTCACTTGAATCGGAAAATGCAAAAAAAGAGTAACTTCCCAAATATGGAGATCATACTGTATGACTGACGTACGTCTGACATCATAGATGCCTGACATCATAGACCACATGAGATAACACAGTAGGTCCACCTATGGAAATTCCAAAATATGGGCTTAATATCGATGACCCAGATATCTCCATTTATGACTATTAAAGTATTAGTGAATACATTTTTGTGACTCCTATTGTTGTACGTTGGGGACTGGGAGGGGAGATATCAAATATATCTACGGTATTTTGGGGGGAGGGGCTTTTATGCCTTTAATTGATAGGACAGTAGACTGAAAGGAAATGTGGAGAGAGATGGGGAGTGACATGCAGCAAAGGTACTGTAGTTGGGATTGGGATTCGAACCTGTGACTGTCAGGCATCAGAGCCCATAAGGGTCTTGAACTGTAAAGTTTGCAAACCACTGCTGTGTACACACAGACACACACAGACACACACACAATAAACAACACCACAGTATTGTGTTTCTCAATCTTTAAGTGATTTAAGGGCTATCATGTTACACTGAACACAGCGACTCACTTGACCTAGCTTCTTCCCTCTGTGACAGAGCTTAAAGACCAAATGTCACGTTGCCTAGAAACCAAACCCATGCACAACAAACCCTAGCGCGTGCGTGCGTGCGTGTGTGTGTGGGAGCTTGTGTGCTGACTGACTGGTTGACTGAACATTCGGAACAGGGATAATCCTCCCAGTGCTTCCTGGGTTTTATTTACACTGCTCTTCACTTGAGTTTCGTCTCTTCATGTATAATTCACCGGTTTAGAGAGAGAGAGAGAGAGAGAGAGAGAGAGAGAGAGAGAGAGAGAGAGAGAGAGAGACTCCACCCGGTGAATATTGTACCTAGAATTCTGTCCTCAAATCTGCTTTTCTGTCTGCTGCATCAAAGGTAAGTGAGAGTGAGCTGAACGTCTACACAGTAAAATCCTCTGTGTTCTTTTAACTCAGAGTGTACAGATACAACCATCAGAGAGGGCACACGTATGTATGTAACATTTGTACCCTGTTTGACTTAAAAATGGATAAACTGACATTGAGGATCGACTTTATTACGTAAAATTCTAGGTTGTAGGCCTAACTATTTTGATGTTTTCATGCTTAGGAATGTTATTCAAGTGCATGTGTTCTAATTATTTCTTTTTTTACGAGTGTATTTGCATGAGAAATGTATTACTGTAAGTGGATTATGATGACTTGACAATCACCTTAAACAATATACTCTTCATTACATACACAGTATTATTGAGCCAAAATCCTTTTGCCAAAGTTAATTTCTGGAAGAAATCCATGCTATTCTATCAAGGAGAACATGTAGGGGTCTATTTTCACCCATTATCCCTAAACTTCTTTGCCTTTTTTTTTTTTCTTTTTCCAATTTTTTTTTTTCAAATAGCTGATCTACAAGCTCACAACTTGCCAATGTAGCTTGGCTATTTGAAGTTTTTTCTTCTTCTTTTTTTTAAAGCCAAGGAAGTTTAGGGATAAGGGGTAAGGCATGGACGAAAATATAGCTGATAATTTCAGCCCTTTTGAGTCTCTCCCGGATGTCCATGTATGTCACATAGTTGTCCCCCTGTCAGTTCCTTTGTCACAGTGGATCACTTAACCTCCGTGGAACAAGCTCTAACTTGATCTCACTAACCAGTAACAAAGACCATGGCAAAGAAATGACAGGCGTCAGGCCCTAACCTTTAGAGCAGTGGTTCTCAACCTTTTCAGGCTGTCTTTCTTCACTATCAAGCCACTAGGGCATTCACGAATAGTGATTTTTAGTATTCAAATTATTCAACCTCAAAGTATTCGAATAGTCGAATATTCTACAGGACTGGCCAAACTGTCAAATATTAAGTAAGCAAGAGGCGAACATTGTGAAAATAGCCGATCTACATGCTCACAACGCCTCGCAACGCAAGGCGTTGTGAGCATGTAGATCTGCTATTTTCACAATATTTATCTGCGGAACCGAGTCACATTAAATGTAATACCTACAATTCCAAGTGCTTGTCAATTAAGCAATATTACACGAGAGGCTGTGCATTATCGCGGTTATTTGGCCCGACAGTCTTGCTGCAGGAACGAGCCGCAGGCGAGTTCCGTAGGCAGGACTGAAGGCGCGCTTGCTCTCTTTCGTGACAAACGCAGATGATTTCTTTATTTGATGAGACAGTGCAGTAGTGCTCATTACCTGCACGGTTGCCGGTGTAAAATACCAGGTAACCACTCGCCTCTTGTGGCTTATTGCTTCATTCTAAAACCCTTCCTGAAACGCTGTAGTTCCAACCCGTGCCAGCAACATGGCCAAAGGGAAGAAGAAGAAGAAGACAGTGGAGTCTAAAGGGAAGAAGATGACCCTGAAGATGGCTAAGAGCTGCCTGAAGTCCACGGTGGACGGCTCCAGGTGTCTGGACCTCAGTAACCAGGGTCTGTCCACCGTGCCAAAGTGCATTGTGAAGCTGTGTGACGTGGAGGAGCTGGACCTGAGCAGGAACCTGCTCCAGAAGCTCCCAGATTTCATAGACAAGTTCGCCAACCTCCGCTCCCTGGATCTGCACAGCAACCACGTGGGTTTGAACTTTAGAAAGTAGAGGGGTTGTGGGGTAGGGCATTCACGAATAGTGATTTTTAGTATTCGAATTATTCGACCTCAAAGCATTCGAATAGTCGAATATTCGACAGGACTGGCCAAACTGTCAAATATTAAGTAAGCAAGAGGCGAACATTGTGAAAATAGCCGATCTACATGCTCGTTGTGAGCATGTAGATCGGCTATTTTCACAATATTTATCTGTGGAACCGAGTCACATTAAATGTAATACCTACAATTCCAAGTGCTTGTCAGGGTGGGGGTTCCCAGTTCAAATATGTTTATTTTGGGGGTCACAGCCTAAAAAGGTTTGAGAACCCCTGGTATAGAGCATTAACACATTCATCCACCAGGGGCATTGACAGCTCATTCTTATGACTTCCTATTTAGCCAAGTTTTATATAAGTATATAAGTTTTATATAAGTATATATTTTTTAAAGAGAAAACAATAAAAAAAAGCGAATATTCAACTTCGGTGAACAAGGTTGAATAGTGACATTGATATTCGAATATTTGAATATTCGTATATTTGGTGAATGCCATAGTTGTGGGTATAACAACAGCTAATCAAACTAATCAATTTAATTGATTGAATAATAATTGAGCTATTTTTGGTATGTCATTATAGACGTTAAAAGAAAGGGGGGAAAAATAGCAGATCTACAAGCTCACAAATACCTATTTTTGTTATTAAAACAAAAGGTTAATGCTGCACTGTACCTCTTCCACCCCGGATTTGAACCCGGTTTCCTGCGCAAGTGCTGCATTTCTTTTACAATTGAGCTGATAGTGCCTGCCAGCTTGCTCAGGGGACAATTAGAATCTTGACCAGGGGTCTTCAACGTTTTCAGGCCAAGGACCCCTTAGTTGAGACAGTTGAGAGAGAGATGAAGCAGGGACGCCCACAACCCATAGATTCCATATAGTTTCATCGTTTGACAGCACAATCATCAGTGTGTTTTGGATTCATGTCAATTTGTGTTTTCAGATATACTGTACAACCACTTGAGCCATCATTACCTAACAGACTTGACCTTTTACTCTGTACTTAGTCTGCTCTTGTTCCCCTCTACACCAACCCTCTTTGCCGAAAACAGACGATCTACAAGCTCACGATGCCTCGCAGCGCGAGGCGTTGTGAGCTTGTAGATCTGCTATTTTTGGCGACAGTTCTTAGAATATGGACACTAGGGTTCACGTTGTCAATCAATCAATCAATCAATCAATCAATCAATCAATCAATCAATCAATCAATCAATCAATCTTTATTAGCGGACTCAGGTCCATAAAACAGGGTACAAGACATAAAACAGTGTACAAGACATAAAAGAAACACGACAGGCAATACAAATCTATAAGAGAATGTAAAATAAATACTACATAACTTTTGGCAAAACACAGGCATTTTAGCCAGTGTACCCTTACTGCACGTCTGGATGTATAGCGTGAACTGAACTGCTCATAAGGGGGCTACAAAGCGCCACAATGATGCCGTTAGTAGATACATCCAATGTTTCATGAATTTGAACATTAGGTTTCTTAAAAGTGCTTTAAAAGTCCTCACTCCAGCAGTGACAAACATCTCACTAGCACTGCCCCCTCTGGGTTTTTTAAGAAGTATTCTCATAGCATCATTATATGCAACTTGCAGCCTATGCATACTAGATGATCATAGGTGAGCAGTATAGAGCAGTGTGCAATATGTCTTAAACAATGACACTTTCACTTTAGTAGAACAATAATAATAATATAAAAAGGATTGGAATATTTGGACGACCCCCTGTAGTAACTCTGAGAACCCCCTAGGGGTCCTGGACCCCCTGTTGTAGACCCCTGATCTTGACCATCATGTCAAAATTCTTCACTTTATTGATTAAAGAAAATTACATAGTGCCGCTTTAACGTAACATTTTTATGTAAATTGTTAAACTGTGATATTATAAATATAATAAATATCAGACTACATACACTGCCTAGGCCTAGGGTTAGGGTTAGAAAAATGCAAGTTTGAATCTGACCAGGCAGAAGCAGGGTTAAATGATATCCCCCCCACTGGCCATAACTATAGGCAGTTTAAGCAGGGTTAAATGATATCCCCCCCACTGGCCATAACAATAGGCAGTTTAAGCAGGGTTAAATGATATCCCCCCCACTGGCCATAACTATAGGCAGTTTAAGCTGCCCGTTTCTACAACCGCAACGCGATGCGGGACTACGGCTGCTATGACGTAATCGCTGTGGCGGTCAAAATCTTTTGAGCAAACAGCCGTCGGCAACGGGGTCCCACCGCTTTTACTGAAGTCTTTGCTTCCCATGGCGACGCGTCTATGCAGCAGACGTTGTAGACGCTACGTGGAAAGGTAGCTTCTGCCGTAGTAGAGACGGCTGCGACGTCGGCAGGTTTATCTATCGAGCCCTGATCATTTCCGGTTACCGTTGTCATCTACCGTAGCCGTCCCAAAGCTTAATGGATTAACACCACATGTGTGCGTGTCTCTCCTCTCCTCAGCTGGAGCACATCCCAGAGTCCATCGGCCGCCTCCAGAACCTGGCGTCGCTGAACCTGTGCAACAACCGGCTGACCAGCGGCTCTCTCCCCAGCGAGCTGGGCCTCCTGCGCAAGCTCCGCAAGCTCAACCTGGGCCTCAACCGCATCCACCTGGTCCCGTCCTCCTTCGCCGCCCTCAAGGAGCTCCGGCATGTCGGCCTCTTCGACAACCAGGCACGTGCACACATAGACATCAAAGGGGGATTGAGCCCCTGCCCATTTACGCGTCTGTAAAAAGTGCCCTCTCTCCAGACCATGAATGCAGTTTTCACTATTGCGAAAGAAACCCAAATGCCCTCTTTCCATGACATGCCTGAAGGCAGCATTCAATAGAATTGCCTTGTCCAAACTCTCCTGAACTTGAATGCAGCATCTTATGTTGAAAGAATTGCCCTCTCTGTGTAGAAAGCCATGCCGTTATGCCACATCTCTGGTATTCACTTTATTATGCTTAGTTTAGTGTAAGTACCGAAAATAGCCGACCTCCACGTTGCACTGCGACGCGTTGTGAGCTTGGAGGTCTGCTATTTTCAATATTTCCACCAAAAGGCCCTTTTAGAAATGTCAGCCCCTGCCTCTCTAACATTCTCTGCACGTCCCTGTCGACAACCAGCTGACGCGCTACCCGGACCACCTCCGGGGCCTCCCGCGCCTGGAGCGCATCAACCTGGACAACAACCCCATCGTGGCGGAGCGCGGGCCCCGCGACGTGGACGCCATCCGGCGGGTGGAGAGCCTCTACCTGGTGAAGGAGAGCTGCCTCTGTGAGGAGTGCCTGCAGAAGGTGCAGACGGAGAGGCAGAGGCTGGACAGCAGGGGCAACGCCGAGCCGGTGTCGTCCAGGTCCAGGGTGACGTTTGCCGGGCTGGTGTCGCCCAACTCTGTGGCTCAGCTGGACCAAGAGACCTGGAGATGAACCAGGGATAGGATGGACCCATGGGAGCAGGGACGTGCTGGCCATTGGGAAAAGCGGGACAACTCCCAAACGGACGGTTCATTCCCGGCCCATCCAGGCCGGCCATTAGGAAAAAAATAAAAATAAAATGTCGGCCTTCGTTCCATTTTGGGGGCTCGGCGGCCAACAAAGTTGAAACAAGTTTCAAATTTGTAATTTTTTTTTCGCAAAGCAAAGCCCTGCTTCATCATGCAAGGCCGTCGCACAAAAATTGTGAAAACAGCAGATCGGCTGTTTTCAGTCACTAGTTTAAATCATTTTTTAAATGATAGATACAAAACAAACAGTTTTGGACATACAAGGTTTCCACCCGAAAACAACAAAATATAACTCATGTAATTGGCCCACTGGCTTGTCACTTGTCATGATCTGAAATGGCAAATCTTTGAGTAGCAGCAGCGCTATAGGGCCTCCAACTCTTTTTCCTGGGCTGAATCAGGGGCCCAGCATGTCCCTGAACCAGGGATAGGATGGACCCATGGGAGGGCTGTAAAACACGCCTTCCCAAACGTCTTTCCGTTCAAGACCCACAAGAGACATATAGTGCCTCCCCCCAGGATCCATATCAACCACTTAAAGCAGCAGTTCACCCCAAAATGATTTTTTACCTATTGATTACTCATGCCATGGAGACTTGAGTTCAATAATATTTGTTTGTATTTGTCGCATGCCTAAGACAAAAATTTGATTATAGTAAATGTACCCTCATTGCATGATTCCGGATTGGGACCCATATGCATTTGGGTACTCATCCAGAATCAATGGGGGTTATTGTTTTAGGAATGCGACAAATACAAAAAAATATTGTTGAACTCAAGTCTCCATGGCGTGGGTAATCAATCGAAAACAATTATATTGGGGGTGAACTACTCTTTAAGCCCTTTTTTCCAGAAATAGTGAAAATAGCCGCTCACGACATGTGAACTTGTAGATCTCTCCCTCTCACGATGTGATGCGTTGTGATCTGCTTGCCCCCTGTGACGTGCACTTTCTTTGATGCAATTCGAAATTGAAAATCGACTTTTCTGAGAAAGAAATCTGGATCTTATTTTTAGGCCAAATCGAACAGCCCTATAGGCTACAGTCCATTTTAAAGTTCAGTGTCTAAACCCAGCTGTCTTCCGTAAGATGATGCTTGCAGCTTCTCTCCATACAACATATTTTGGGCCTGTAAGAAAGTGCTGTGCTAGGAGAGAGAGAGAGAGAGAGAGAGAGAGAGAGAGAGAGAGAGAGAGAGAGAGAGAGAGAGAGAGAGAGAGAGAGAAAGAAGAAGAAGAAGAAGAAGAAGAAGAAGAAGAAGAAGAAGAAGCTAATTGTGTTTAAATAGGGGAGATGACTATGGCACATGTCATAAGGTAGCTGTTTGGGAAGGTTCTGACCCACCCTGCTGGCCAGTTAGCATAATACAGTTCACATCATTGCCTAAATCTGGAAGAAAATATCCCATACAGACCTTTAAAGATGCTGTGCGCACAGTTGGGCATTCACGAATAGTGATTTTTAGTATTCGAATTATTCAACCTCAAAGTATTAGAATAGTCGAATATTCGACAGGACTGGCGAAACTGTCAAATATTAAGTAAGCAAGAGGCGAACGTTGTGAAAATAGCTGATCTACATGCTGCGAGGCGAGCATGTAGATCTGCTATTTTCACAATATTTATCTGCGGAACCGAGTCACATTAAATGTAATACCTACAATTCCATGTGCTTGTCAGGGTGGGGGTCCCCAGTTCAAATGTGTTTATTTTGGGGGTCACAGCCTAAAAAGTTTTGAGAACCCCTGGTATAGAGCATTAACAAATTCATCCACCAGGGGCATTGACAACTCATTCTTATGACTTCCTATCTAGCCAAGCTTTATAAACTATATAACAATACAAAAAAAATAAAAAAATAAAAATAAGCGAATATTCGACTTCGATGAACAACGTTGAATAGTGACTTTGATATTCGAATATTCGAATATTTGGTGAATGCCCTAGCGCACAGGATAAATTGTAAATGAGTAGACACAATTGGAACTGGAACACAAGCTGATATACCTACATGATCTTTGTGGGGTACTCTCTATTGATTAGATAAACGTTGTAACCCATCTCAAAATGTATTTTCTACATTATTTTAGCAAGAGCAACATTTCAGCAGTTCGGTTAATCTAATCTGTATCATTGACAGGAGATATGATCATCGGAGCAGAGTTTTCACCATCATTGTTGTCACTTGGACAGAAGTATGGATAGAGTTTCTCAGCGAAGGTGCAGCCAGTGAAAGAGTAGAGATGAACTCTGGTCTCCACATCATAAAAGGAGACCAGACCCTCCTCATAATCCACACACACTCCCACTTTACCGAACTTCTGTCTTACAGGGAGGAGTACAGGAGGAGAGTCAAGAGTTATGTACTCATCTTCATGCATAGCAATAACCCAGAATCCATGTCAGGAATCGGTATGATTTCTTCTTTCTTGTTGATGGACTCTCTGACCATTCCTAAACCCCATTCAGTTTTCCGTTCGACCAGAACCTCATAGAATAACCGTCCTGAAGAGAAGCTTTGTCTTGCTAAGACAGAGGAACTAGAGAATCTCCCTGCATTGTCTGGGACATTATTCTCTGTGTCTCCATCTGTCACTTGTTTTTCAGACAGGATGAGGTAGGGATTTGCTGTATCGGGGTCCAGAGTTACATCCACTGCATATTTCTGGTTACTCCTTAGCTCAGCATCACACAGCTTCGCCATTACTGGACTGATTCTCACTGACTCCAGTGTCTTCTCCAGCTGACCTTTGTCCAGTCCTTTGTGGGTGGAGGAGTGTTGATGGATGTGAAGTTCTGGAGAAGGTGTAGGTGGTCTTCAGTTTGTGAGAGCTGCTGTATCTCGGAGCTTCTCTTCTTTAACTCAGTGATTTCCCGTTGCAGCTCTTTAATGAAGTCTTCAGCCTGTTTCTCTGTTGCTTTCTGCTTCTCTACAATCACATCAATGAGCTCAGCCTGGCTTCCCTCAATACGGCTGGTCAGAGCAGTGAAGACCTGCACACTGTCCGCTATTTCTCTATCTGCATCTTTCTTGCTGAGCTCAACTGAGCGTTTCACCTCATCAATCTTCACTTGTCTCTCCTGGATCATCTGCTGAACTTCAGCCTCTGTCTTTCCCAGCTCGGCCTTCTTTCCTTTACATTCCTCTTTCAACTTGAGACTCCTGAACTGATGAACCATCTCAGAAATAAAAGTATTGACAAAGACTTCTGGTCTTCTAAAGAATTGTTTTTTTACATAGTGGACACTGACACACAAAACTATGGTTTAGTGATGAGTCATCAATTTTCACAGTCTTTTGGGGTCAGTTTTTAGCCAAAGGAATGTTTTTCATGCAAAACAAATGCTTGCAATGGATTCAGAATAATTAAAAAACCCTAGTTTGACCCCTCACATCCCACTTAAAGCAATTGTTTTTGAGTATTTTTTTTCCTTTATAGTGTAGTGTATAGCAAGTGAATGAGACTGAATATTACCCTAGCTGTCAAACATTTTGCCTGCATTTTTGCGAGGGACATGGGGTCTAAATCTTTTATAAAGGGTCCATAGAGGTCAAATCAATCATCAAACCATCAGAGGATGGTCACAGAACCTCGGGTTGAGACTCTACTATAGACAAAATTGGAACTGGAACACAAGCTGATATACCTACATAATCTTTGTGGGGTTATCTCTACTGATTAGATAAACTTTGTAACCCATCTGAAAATGTATTTTCTACATTATTTTAGCAAGAGCAACATTTCAGCAGTTCGGTTAGTCTAATCTGTATCATTGACAGGAGATATGATCATCGGAGCAGAGTTTTCACCATCATTGTTGTCACTTGGACAGAAGTATGGATAGAGTTTCTCAGCGAAGGTGCAGCCAGTGAAAGAGTAGAGATGAACTCTGGTCTCCACATCATAAAAGGAGACCAGACCATCCTCATAATCCACAAACACACCCACTTTACCGAACTTCTGTCTTACAGGGAGGAGTACAGGAGGAGAGTCAAGAGTTATGTACTCATCTTCATGCATAGCAATAACCCAGAATCCATTGTCAGGAATCGGTAGGATTTCTTCTTTCTTGTTGATGGACTCTCTGACCATTCCTAAACCCCATTCAGTTTTCCCTTCGACCAGAACCTCATAGTATAACCGTCCTGAAGAGAAGCTTTGTCTTGCTAAGACAGAGGAACTAGAGAATCTCCCTGCATTGTCTGGGACATTATTCTCTGTGTCTCCATCTGTCACTTGTTTTCCATCTTCAGACAGGATGAGGTAGGGATTTGCTGTATCGAGGTCCAGAGTTACATCCACTGCATATTGCTGGTTCCTCCTCAGCTCAGCATCACACAGCTTCGCCATTACTGGACTGAATCTCACTGACTCCAGTGTCTTCTCCAGCTGAACCATAACTTTTCTCACAGTCCCCACATGTGGGGACTGATCAACATTAACGTTTGTCCAGTCCTTTGTGGGTGGAGGAGTGTTGATGGATGTGAAGTTCTGGAGAAGGTGTAGGTGGTCTTCAGTTTGTGAGAGCTGCTGTATCTCGGAGCTTCTCTTCTTTAACTCAGTGATTTCCTGTTGCAGCTCTTTAATGAAGTCTTCAGCCTTTTTCTCTGTTGCTTTCTGCTTCTCTACAATCACATCCATGAGCTCAGCCTGGCTTCCCTCAATACGGCTGATCAGAGCAGTGAAGACCTGCACACTGTCTGCTATTTCTCTATCTGCATCTTTCTTGCTGAGCTCAACTGAGCATTTCACCTCATCAATCTTCACTTGTCTCTCCTGGATCATCTGCTGAACTTCAGCCTCTGTCTTTCCCAGCTCGGCCTTCTTTCCTTTACATTCCTCTTTCAACTTGAGACTCCTGAACTGATGAACCATCTCAGAAATAAAAGTATTGACAAAGACTTCTGGTCTCCTAAAGAATTGTTTTTTACATAGTGGACACTGACACACATCACTAGTGTCCCAGTAATGTGTGATACAGGCTTTGCAGTAGTTGTGTCCACATGGAGTGCTGGTTGGATCAGTGAACACATCCAGACAGATAGAACACAGGAACTGCTCTTCAGACAGGAGACTGCTGGCAGATGTCATTTCTACACACTGAGAACAAAAGTGAAAGTCAAGTCAATTCTTACATTCATAATAACACATTTATACCAGGTCATCTCAATGAACATTAATCACATGAACTCTATTCTGCATGGCATGTCAGTCATAATGGGTGAATATTCAACAATAAACAGGTGGGTATTTGGTGAAAATAACCTATTGTAGATCAGTTATTTTCAACGAAGAGATTTGGTGTAGAGTGAAAAAAGGAGGGGGGCAATTACAAACACCTGGGACCTGGGTCAATGAATTATGTTTTGAAGTTATATCAAGGGTAATAAGTGTAATAATAATAATAATAATAACCAGTAAGACTCCCTAATCGGGAGATAAGCGACCGTCAGGTCGCAGCGTGATTTTAGGGCAAAATGTGTAGAAGTGTGGAAAAATGTGATGGTGGCGCTATATGGGACAGATGCATGTTGATGAGATGAGTGTAGCCATACTGTGTACCGATTTGCGTGATTTTAGGGCAAAATCTGTAGGAGCAGTGTCCAAAAATGTGTTTTAAAAAATCGGCCTGAAGGTGGCGCTAAATGGGACAGATCCATGTTGATGACATCAGTGTAGAGCAAGTGTGTACCGATTTGTGTGATTTTAGGGCAAAAATTGTAGGAGCAGTGTCCAAAAATGTGTTTTAAAAAATCGGCCTGAAGGTGGCGCTATATGGGACAGATCCAAGTCGATGACATGAGTGTAGACATACTGTGTACCGATTTGCATGATTTTAGGGCAAAAATTGTAGGAGCAGTGTCCAAAAATGTGTTTTGCAAGAATCGGCCTCATGGTGGCGCTAGAAGAGGGCCATGTGAGAAATGAGGGGTGGGGTCTCCGCGCCACCGAGGCGGACGAATAGGTACCGGCCCCGGCTCTCCCGGACGCTCCTAGCCCGAGTTACAGCATTTTATGTGAGCTGCAGTGTAGGGGGTCCTCCACTGGGGGCGTCACCACTTTTGCATCCGTTCTGGAGCACCAGGAGTCGGCGGTCCCCGGGAATTCCCCGTGAGCAGCCCCGTTGGGGTGGTGATTTGGTCATTTTTGCACATTTGGTCATTTTTTACACCTGGGGGTCCCCCAGGGACCTGGGGGTCCCTGGAGCTCCGGGGGTCCTTGGAGGTTGTAGTTTGGCAGGCAAGGAGTATGTGTGCAAAATTTGGCATGGATCGGGGCAACGGTTGCGGAGATATGAGCAGGGCAAAAGTGTGACGTGTGACGTGTGACGGAGGGACAGACGGACGGACGGACGGACGGACGGACAGACAGCCGGTGGAGGTTTTGGTAGTAAGTGCGACCTGACGGTCGCAATAATAATAATAATAATAATAATAATAATAATAATAATAATACATACATACATAAATTACAGCATGCACTTTCCATCCACCAATCAGGCTAGGTTATTGTAGTGTCAATCAGGATGGAATATGAAAACTCGGACAGACAGTCTTGATCATTTGACTATTATAGAGACCAGTAAGACTCCTAATCGGGAGATAAGCGATCGTAGGTGGCTTATCTCCACAAATAGGGCAAAAATGTGTTTTTCCAAAATCTTCCTGATCCATGTTGATGCCATGAGTGTAGACATGCTGTGTAGTGATATTCGTGATTTTAGGGCAAAAACTGTAGGAGCAGTGTCCAAAAATGTGTTTTAAAAATCGGCCTGAAGGTGGCGCTAGAATAGGGCCATGTGAGAAATAAGGGGTGGGGTCTCCGCGTTGCCTTGGCGGACGAATAGGTACCGGCCCCGGCTCTCCCGGACGCTCCTAGCCCGAGTTACGGCATTTTATGTGCGCTGCAGTGGCAGGGGGTCCTCCACTGGGGGCGCCACCACTTTTGCATCCGTTCTGGAGCACCAGGAGTCGGTGGTCCCCGGGAATTCCCCGTGAGCAGCCCCGTTGGGGTGGTCATTTGGTCATTTTTGCACATTTGGTCATTTTTTACATCTGGGGGTCCCCCAGGGACCTGGGGCTCCGGGGGTCCTTGGAGGTTGTAGTTTGGCAGGCAAGGAGTGTGTGTGTAAAATCTGGCATGGATCGGGTCAACGGGTGCGGAGATATAAGCAGGGAAAAAGTGTGACGTGTGACGTGTGAGCACATTTGGTCATTTTTTACATCTGGGGGTCCCCCAGGGACCTGGGGGTCCCTGGGGCTCCGGGGGTCCTTGGAGGTTGTAGTTTGGCAGTCAAGGAGTGTGTGTGCAAAATTTGGCATGGATGGGGGCAACGGTTGTGGAGATATGAGCAGGGCAAAAGTGTGACGGACGGACGGACGGACGGACGGACGGACTGACTGACCCACAGACAGCCGGTGGAGGTTTTGGTAGTAAATGCGACCTACGGTCGCAATAATGTGTACCGATGTGCATGATGTTTGGACAAGATTCGTGGGAGTAGTATATAATAATTATAACTTTTTGTGCTAAAATCGGCCTTCTGTTGGTGCTATGACAGGCGTCAGGACAACGTGAAAAGGGTTGCATTTCTTCTTTGAACTAGTGGGAATGTGCGTGCAAAGTCTCACGTAAACCAGACGATGCGTTTATCACATGACTATGCAGTAGAGATACTGTGTACCGATTTGTGTGAGTAATAGAAAAAAGGTTTTGCATAAATTGGCCTACTGGTGGCGCTATAACAGGCCGATCTGAACAATTCAAGGCAGAAGTTCTGCTCTGGCATCCAGGGAGTGTCTGTGTACTATGTCGCTTCTGCTCACATATGGGCAGACTGACAGACAGACACACACTCTGCCTGGCGGAGACAACCAGGAGTTAAAGCATGTCACACATTATAGCTGGAGCACCAATTAATTGGTGAAACCAGACGACCGCCCTAATTAGATCCGCCAAAAAAAATTACATCGACGACAAAATCGACGAATACAAAAACAAACCACGAGACCTATGGAAGTTGCTTAACAACCAATTAGGCTTAAAACCTAAAACCATATGCCACAGCATAAACATCAAAACGGACGCCGCTCTCATTTCTGACAAATGTGAAGTGGCTACCCATCTTAACAAAACCTTTACCACCATGGCCCGTTCACTGGTCGAAAGACTGGTCGCCCCATCTGGGCGGTATGGAGTAAAATTTGTTAAGACATTCTACAATAAACTGGGCGTCAGAAAAGACAGTTTTAAACTTGCCACAGTGACAACTGATGAAGTGTTTAAAAAACTGAGCGCCCTACCTCAACATAAGGCCACTGGCCCTGATAAAATTCCAGCTAGATTTCTCAGAGATTCAGCCGCCACCATTGCTCCAATCATTACCCACATAATTAACCTTTCCATCGAACAGGGTCATGTCCCACAGGACTTCAAACTAGCAAAAGTAACCCCCCTGCATAAAAAAGGTAGCAAACTAGACCCTGGAAACTACCGTCCCGTTTCCATTCTTAGCTCCATATCCAAAGTCATGGAGAAAATAGTCTACGAACAGATAGCAAGATATCTCGCTGAGAACCAGTAAGACTCCCTAATCGGGAGATAAGCGACCGTTGGTCGCTTATCTCCTGTCACACTGCTGACATCAGTATGACATCACACCGTACACAAATGACCCTTATATAAGACCGGCATTATCTACCGACAGATTAGTAACAAGATGTCAAAATCGTTGAAGGTTGAATCTCCAGATATGGAGATAACCAACACATCCCTCCATATATGGAGATAACCGACGAATCTCACTAAGTCTGACCTCACAAGCCCCATATTTGGACACGAACAACATATAACTCCATATATAGAGACATAGCTGCTGACATCAGTATGACATCACACTGCTGACATCAGTATGACATCACACCGTACACAAATGACCCTGACGGCACACACCAAGCAGTGTGATGTCATACTGATGCGGAGATATGAGCAGGGCAAAGGTGTGACGTGTGACGTGTGACCGACGGACGGACGGCCGGTGGAGGTTTTGATACTAAACTGCGACCTGACGGTCGCAATAATCTGATTTACGAGTTCCAATCTGGATTCAGAAAATCTCATTCCACTGACACATGCCTTCTCTATTTGACTGACCAAATCAAACGCGAAGCGGATGACGGCAAATATAGCGGCATGGTCATGATGGACCTCCAGAAGGCATTTGACACCGTAAATCATTCTATTCTGATTGAGAAACTAAAAGCCATCGGTCTTGACAGCGCAGCAGTGAGTTGGATGCTATCTTACCTGGTGGGGAGGGAACAGGTGGTGGAGATTAACGGTACCCTGTCCCCCCCCCCCCCCCCCCCCCCCCCTCCCAGTAAGCTGTGGTGTTCCTCAAGGTAGCATACTGGGACCTCTGTTGTTCCTAATATACGTGAATGACATGGCATCTGCTTGTGACTGCAACCTGTTCCTGTTTGCGGATGACTCGGCTCTCCTAGTCTCGGGCAAGGACCACTTGCAGGTTGAAAAGACACTTAACTCTGAACTAAGTAAGATCTGCACATGGCTTAATGACAACAAATTATCAATTCACCTGGGAAAAACTGAGTCCATCCTCTTTGGATCAAATCATAACCTCAAAAAAGTCGATAACTTCACAATCAAAGTGGGTGACAAGGTCATAACACGAAATAACGAAATCTCTTACTTAGGATGTATCCTTGAAGCTAATCTTTCCAGTGAAAAGATGACTTCTAAAGTAATAAATAAAATCAACCAACAAACTCATTTCCTACAGAGGATCGCCCCAATGGTCAATTTCAACACACTGAAGACCATAGCTGGTGCAATAATTCAGCCCCTCTTTGACTACGGAGTCCACGTATGGTATCGTGACGCCCCTCAAGCCCTGAAAACTAAACTCCAAACAGCCCAAAATAAACAAATTAGGGTCCTGCTTAACCTTCCCTATCAGACTCACCTCACCGCTACTCACCAGTTAAGAGTGGGGTGGCTCAGAGTAGATGAGTACAGCAACTTGCAATGGGCCTGGTGTACAAGATACACTACACCACTATGATACCCAAGTACCTGTCAAAATACTTTATAAACATTAAGGATGTCCATAATTACAACACCAGAGGCAGCGCCACAGATCACTTTCAACCCAGAGTCAAAACCAACAAAGGGTCAAACTCTTTTTTCTGCTATACCACCAAAATGTGGAAAGCCTTACCGAAGGCCATAAAGGAGTGTGGATCACTAGCATCCTTTAAAATTGCCCTGAAAAACCACTTACAGGCAGCAGCCGTTCGCAACTGGTAAAAAAACTAACCTAGCCCAACCCTACCCTCCCCTGCCCCTTCTTTGTATATACTTACTTACTGTTTAGACTCTTTTTTTTTCTCTCATTTTTCTTTTCTTTACATATCTACTGCATAGTACTGTGTTCTATTCGTCTGTCATTCAATCTTATATGAGATACTTAAATGGTTTCCTGTGGAAATAAGCTTAGTCTTTTCATGGATCTCCTTTTAGTAGACCTTGTACCAGTGAACTGTACCGTCATGAAACTGTACCTTTTCCTATGCAAACTTCTAATAAAGTCTTCAATCAATCAATCAATGGTTTCATTTACGTCTCAGAAATGGCTGTGACCTAACAGTATATGCAAAGTTGTGCCATGAACTTTGTAGGCTGAAATGGCCTAGAGTAAACTGGGAGATTGCATGCAAAGTTTGATGCTGATCGGTCCAAGATTAGCTCTGCACAGACGAACACACACACACACACACACACACACACACACACACACACACACACACACACACACACACACACACACACACACACACACACACACACACACACACACAGGCATACATGCACACACACACATGCACATTGTATTAGTGATTCTGTACACACAAAGGGGTGGAAATCAGGGGCGTCAATTGGGTATGGCAGGGGTATGCAGCTGCCATACCCTGGGTCCAGGGTGGAAAATAAAAGTTACTTTTAAATATAAATCCATGAATGTCTCTTTGTCTATCTGTGCTGGTTATTATGTTGTTAAATTACAGTAAAATAACAACAAATGCATATTTTAACAAAATGGTCACTTTAACAAGGTATTATAATTATATTCTCCACACTTGTATTCTCCCCATCTTGACAAAATGGTGTATTCCCAGGTTCTGCAGGTCAGCTGCACAGGTGCAATGCATTAGTGTTAATTGTGGCACGTTTACTAACATGCCAAGTTTAGTTGCACTAAAGCAAAGGCGCGCGTGCAAGACACCAGTCATGTTGCCATACCTTAGCTTTTTCTGAACTGACGCCACTGGTGGAAATAACCTTTGGCATAGCCTTTGTCTCCCGGCCTTTCAGCCTGGCAGAGATAATGATTCAATATTTCCCCGGCCCACAATAACTTGACGCGATGTTGTCATACTTCTGTTCTTTTACTTCTGGTTTTGATAAGTCACTGAGATACTATAGCCTGCATTAACTTTGCACCACACCTTGTTGCTCTCTCTCTCTCTCTCTCTCTCTCTCTCACGCACGCACATACTGTACACACACACACACACACACACACACACACACACACACACACACACACACACACGCACACACACGCACACACACACACACACGCACACACACAAATAGACAGACAGACAGACAGACGCATGCACACACGCACATACTGTACGCACTACGTACAGTAGGCCTACGCATGCACGCACACAAACATGCACACACACAAAGGCCTTTGAAAATAAGCTCATAGGCCTATTTATTATAAGATGATACAAATGTGTTCCAGGGATAGGTCCATACTAAATAAATGCACCTTTTTTTGTAGATGAAATGTATGCTTTGAAGGAAACATCTATAGTAGTTTATTAGGAAAAAATGTATACATTGTATTGTACTGAGAAACATGACGTAGACAAACTTAGACCTTATAGACCTCACAGAAACATAAAGCCATATAAACTTTTGATCCTATTACTTATAGAAAACCATATCTAGCCTAGACTACCATATCACACTCACCTGTATGTCTTTACAGTAAGTCTTCTCTGTTTACAATCCTGTTGATTTGACGATTTTGTAGATAGCTATGCCTATGTGCGCTGTTGTCACTTTGCTGTTGTTTTTACTTTTGGTTTTGTCACTGTCATGTAGCTACAGTACATTAACCTTGCCACTCCTTGAAGCAGTTAACCCTTCACTGGTGACTTTTGTGCTACTTGGAAACAATTTCCCCCTTTTAACATTTAGACCAGGATTACCAATACATACCGGTATATTATACCTTTCAATCCAGGAACTCCTTTTGGTGTAGTTGTTGCCATGTATACAGTAGCAACATTATTTTTTGTAATTTATTTGAATAAAATGTTTTTTTTTTAGAAAACTTGGGGAATCAGGATATAGAAGGTGTTTTTAGAATCGGCTTCAGATCGAAATGGGCTAAGTCATCTTTTCCATCAAAGTATTTTAAATATTGCTTCATCATAGCACACCTGTTTATACACTTTGATGTAACTTGCTGCCTAACTTTAGGGCCTTGAGAACTCCATCTCAGTCGGTACATATGTTCAGACTTCATCTGGCTCAACTGGTTCAGGTTTGTGCTGGAAGTCCACCTGAAATGATCACATATCTCATAAATAAAGATTGACTGGTTTCAGGGCTGGAGTGGGCCTGTAATTCAGTCTGGGAGTCATACACCCTTCCAGGCCAACCTACCAAAACACTATAGGCTACATGAACACACATGAACATGCCCGCCCACATGCGACAGCCTAACAGTGGAGAGACAGCTGCTGCTCGAAGTGTCCGCATCTGCTTGCTTCTTCTTTTTTTTTTTTCATTCTGGAAAAAAAACGCTGACCGAGTTTCATGAACGGTACACTTGAGATTTCAGTTCCTTTCTTCTTTCTTCAGCTGGGAAAATGGAGACAAATGGTTTGAGGTTTGTCCGCAAAAATGTCTTTCCAAGTTCCCTTTCTTAGTTTCTTCACTTCTTCTTCTTTCATGTATTGTCAGATGGCCAGATCAGTGTTGTGTGTCCTGAGTAGTGAAGTGTGACGTAATTTACACATCCTACCTGGTTCGCGGTTTTCTTCCCCCATTCTGAATTCCCATAGACCTTTTTCATATCGCGTCATATAAGAACTGTGTTCCAAAAATAAACAAATTATCTCAGCGGTTTGACTCATATGGATATGAAGAATCAACTGATACTGAAAACGCTAATGTTACTGTCGCCGAATTAGTTACATTTTCACTAGAAACAGGCTTTATCAAATATGAGTGACTGACTATCATAAACTATACAGAGCCACCTCGCCGACAATATCGCAAAGACCGTTTGTTTATTTTTGGACCGCAATGCTTATATGAGACGATTTTAAGATGACTCAATGTTATTCTCCATAGAGAATATATATATATATATATATATACTAGACCTTACCCGTTTGAAGATATGTGCTCCAATATATGTGCAGAGTGTGGGTTATGGAGAAATTAACTGTAACTGGTGCGTGTGTGAGAATATGTGGGAGCATCATAATGTAAGGAGCAACCCATGGAGGAGTGTATATTTTTTGATGGATACAAATAATTTAACAGCTAAATTAGGTGAATAGAAGTATGGGGATGTATGCGCTTAATTGCCATACCCGTCGGAAGATAAGACACACATCAAATGCAACCGGTGCATTAGTGACCCGTGCATGCAGGCAAACCACATATATGAGAGAGAGAGAGAGAGAGAGAGAGAGAGAGAGAGAGAGAGAGAGACACTGCAACATTCCTAACTGTGAGATTGGTGTGTGTTAGCCTGATACTTCAGTCCGCACATCACCACCCCCTGTTGGTGGGTGGTTTGTAGTGGAAAAGCATTTACTTTTTGTGACCTACTGACTGACTGACTGACTGACTGACTGACCTCTCTCTCTAATTATATGTTAGATATATATATATATATATATATATATATATATATTCTTTATTCTTTTTTTTTTCATAAAGTCTTCCCATTCTTCACCATCGCTGCTGTGTTGCTGATAAACAAAAACATTTCACATGATAATGTTAAATATGTGTACTCTACTTCGTTACTGAATTGTATGTATGTATGTTCCGCCTCATCCCACATTGGCCAAGCTTTGCAGGACGCTTAACACGTTGCAAGCCGCGGCAGAACCCTCTGAACAGAGGTAGCGCCGAAGAAATAAGCCATTTATTTACAAACATGTTTTAAAAAAACAAAGCCCACATGATAACAACACGTACTGGAGTGCTCGACACAGCGTACATATTCATCCTGCAGAGGTCGGCGATCTTACTTTGGCGAGGCGGAGGGGAGATCAATTCCATTCGTTTACGTGCGGCGAAGCAGGGAAAGGAGCGATAGAGAAGCGGCGCCCGAACGTGATTGAAACCGCGATCCACGAACAGAGACAAAGACCAGCCATCTTGTTTGAGCTTCTTGCTGAGTTTCAACACTGGGGAGAGGATGAGGCTCCTCCTGGCCAGCCATCCATCCAGAATGTGAGTCAACGGCGTGGCCTGCTGGATATTAGGAGTATCACACCCAGCACCAGAAAATGACTGTCAGAGCATATTAACCCTTTCAGATCGCTCCAAAAAGACACAGAGAAGAATTTCCGATGTTTTTTTTTTTTTTATTATAATTTATATCAAAAGTCCGGGAATAGACGGCGTGGCTGATGGGACCCAGTAGGAAGTCCGAGGGAGTACGGCCAGGCTTAGAAGGTGTTAATGAAAAACTCACATTTCACACTGTGTGCTTTTTAAATAGTTGACTGAATGGTATCCACCTGAGGCGACATATATAAATTAAACGACTGGGCTAAAACTGTGTGGCCATTATAAAAGAATAGCCCCTTTGCGCCCTCCCCCCCCCCCCCCCCCCCCCCACCAGTGTTGTTGTCAGGATTTGACTGACTGCAACCTTCCAAGCCAAGGACAGGATATTACAGGTGTCATACCGATGTCTTGTGTCTAGAGGGCAGCAAAGACTTTCCCACTGAAGTCACCTCTCACTGGCTAGAATGAAATGCTTTTGATTGTTTGAATCCAATTCAAAGTTCAGCCAAACACCACATGTGAGTAACATTGTAAGTGAAGCAAATTACCAGGCACTGTAGAGTTACATTTTCCAAAGAAGACATGATTCACACATTAATATCCTAAATGTTAACACAACATTAACACACATCCAGGAAAGCAATCCTTCCGTGCCAAGAGAGCAATGCTGTGCCATTGTGGAGTAAAATTATACATTTACTGTAAGAGTCATTTGACAGAAAAACATATATCGTATGTGTTGCATATAATGTGCTTTTTACTACTGGCTGGCTTCAGAAACAGTTTTATTTATTTTATTTCCAGCGATGTGCATTGATTGGATCATATTTGGTATCCCAACCCTAAAATGTATTTTCTGAAAGAGCGGGAGAAATCCCTGTAACTGAAGAAACACTCTATTATTACATTATTTAACAATTATTTGAACAAAATATCACTTATGGTACAGCACCTTTGCGCTTTAATTGTATGCATCACACATAGGAAGAAATAGTATGCAAGCACACAACCCTTTGTGATGTGACGTGACACTATCTTCACTATTTCTGAAATGTTTTGAACATTTTCACCAGTTCAAAATAGAGACACCAGTTTGAAGGTGTCTAAATCAAGGGTCTTCAACAGGGGGTCCGGGACCCCTAGGGGGTACTCAGAGTCACTGCAGGGAGTACTCCAAATCTTTGCGTGATAGAAACCTTTTTTTTCTCCTTTTTTTATATGAATCACTTGAACCCTAGCGTCCATATTCTGAGAACTTAGCCAATCTACAAGCTCACAACGCCTCACAGCGCGAAGCGTTGTGAGCTTGTAGATCTGCTATTTTCGGCAAAGAGATTTTGTAGAGGGGAAAAAGAGCAGACCAACTACAGAGTGAAATTATTAAGTATTGATGGTTCGAGTGGTTAAATATCTGAAAACACAAATTGACATGAATCCAAAATACTATGACGATTGTGCTGTCAAATGATGAAACTATATGGAATCTATGAAAAGGTTGCGGGGTGGGGGTCCTTGCTTCATCTTTCTCTCAACTAAAGGGTCCTTGGCCTGAAAGCGTTGAAGACCCCTGGTCTAAAATAATGAAAAGCTGTAATCACTGGAGTCTGTGTTCAAGCACTCAAACCTTCATTGTGGTTCAGTTATAGGCTACTCTCCCTCCATCTGAACATCAAACAGAAGAGGATGGTGCCATAAAAGAAATGAAAGAAAATAAAATCCTTTGTGATTGACTTGTTTTGTTTAAACTGTAGGCAGAGGAGTGCTTGTTTCTAAAGTGATATTTGTGTTTTTTTTTTCTTATTATTTTAATTGTTTAAACAAGTTGTTCTCAAACATGTTCATGTTAAGGACCTAGACATTCATTATTAATTAGGATGTGCGATATCAAATATCTAGACAATATCAATATTCGATCTAATACATTGCCGCGATGGCCGATAAACAGCTTGAATATAGTATTTTTATTTTGAAAAAAATCCAACTTGTTGACCCTTTTGAAAGCGTCCCCCAGAATCTGCAGCTTTCATCATCAAAAAAGGGATTTACAGGCTTTTTGTTTTAACATTTTCAACCAAATTATTATAAATTAAATAAATAATAAATTATAAATTATTATTATAAAATAAAATATCTGCTAAAACCGATATATTATTTTGATATCGGTTCGATACCGATATTGGATTTTAAGGCCGATATCAGCCAATATCGATATGATGACCAATATATCGCACATCCCTATTATTAATTTATTAGTGTAGTATACCCCTGATCTGAAGAGATTTTTGGGCTGGACCTGCCATACCAGACGACTACTCAAATACCCAATGTATACATAGGTTTAAAGTGCTTCTAGCTGCTAGCTAGTCACTTCTTTTGGGCTTGCTTTCATAGACCTAGTTCTCTCACAGAATCTGGCAAGACTGATTAGCATATAGCTTCTGGAAAGGTAATAGCCTGCAGATGTACTTTGAAACCATCTGATGTGAGGCAGCAGGGACAGCTTTTAATGGTTCGCTGCACTGTTCCACGAGCAATTCATATACCCTGAACGTCAATACATTAGGCATGTCACCATGACTCAGACATAACCATAAATAACTGATATGCCCATAGGCATAAATGGAGATTTGGTTGTTCAGAGCCACAGATCGACTGCAATGCTCATATATGGTAATATGCATATATGGTACCATCCGAATCTAGTAATAAAGATGAATATTAAGGTTAGGCATACGGGATAAGGAACCAAGCAAGATATGGAGCTGGGAATATGCAGCGCCTGCAAATGACATCATCTGAGACCTTAGATCACATTGACTCACGTCATTTTTTTAAGACATTTTCTAAGCAATTCCGTACAACAGTTTGTGCGTGTGAACTGATTAAAACTAAAGTAGCAAATGCACACAAGCCTTTTCAGCTGAATTTAAAGAGGTTATCACTTATCAGAAAATGTGATGTGTCACTTGTGTTTAACAGTGATTCTGTTATAATGATATATCCCAGTTTTTGCAGATATCCACATAGAAAAATATCTAGGTCCACACGACAAAGATATCTAAAATAAGTCCCCAGACCTCCACTAGGGGGACAAGCACACACAGTAAAGTCTTCAGAGATATCCGGGTTCCATGTCTACATGGATCTAGTCTAGTGAATCGGATATTTTTCAATGTCTTCACTTATTTATCTGGTTTCAAAAATATCCAGCCAGTTTTGTGGCCCAAATATCCAGCTTTGTGTGGCTGCAAGCCCCAAACGCACAAAGAAATGTCTAGCTTCAGAAATATCCAGCTGTGTGTTACCGGCACCTATAACTGCAACTCATGAATAGATATTAATTAGTTAGGGTGCCATAAAAATGGCAAGGCACAAGGCTCTGTGCATGGCTGGTGTTCAGCTGCACTACTTCCCGAAAAGATGTGGTCTTGAATATTCCTTGTCTAATACTATAGGATGAATGTATTCCTGAACAATAAATTAATGGTTGGTCAAGTTTCACTTACTATAAACCGGGTGAAGCAGGCACAAACCTCTAGTATTGTAGATGAGAGATGAAGTAGGGACCCCCACTACATATTGTATAGATGGGAGAGGGAATGGGATGAAGCAGGGACCCCCACTACATTGTATGAGAGAGATATGAAGCAGGTCCCCCAATGTATATTGTAGTAAAATAATGTTTTTCATAGATTTCATATAGCTTCTTATACTCTTTTTACAGCACTGTTATCAGTCTCTAAATTATTGTTTTAGTCTGTAGTGTCTAAATGATTTTACACACAGTGTGTGTAAAGTAACTAAGTACATTTACTTAAGTAGGCTACTGTTCTTAAGTACAATTTTGAGGTAGCCTATTAATTATTTGAACACTTTAGTTATTTATTTGCAGATAGGCTATAATAGGCCTAAATTATAACATTATAAAACATACAAACCATTTTAGCCCAATTGTAGCTATACATAGGTCATTTGTGAGCTTGTAGATCTGCTATTTTCAAACATTTTGTTTTTATTTTTGCTACTTTAAGTATATTTTGATGCCAATACTTTCACCCTTTTACTCAAGTAGGCTACATTTTGAATAGTAGACCTACTGCCGTATTGCTACTTTTACTTGAGTACTTTTTCTGTGTCTGTCTGTGTGTGTGAGTGTGTGTGTGTGTGTGTGTGTGTGTGTGTGTGTGTGTGTGTGTGTGTGTGTGTGTGTGTGTGTGTGTGCGTGCGTGCGTGCGTGCGTGCGTGCGTGCGTGTGTGTGTGTGTGAGACAGATCCCATATCCCGGAGGGAACCGGTCGCGCTGTGATTGGCCGGTCTTCACGACCAATCACGTGGCGTTGTTCAAGCAGCATGGGATTTATGGCTATTTGAAGTGAGCCGGATCTCTGGGATCTATTCCTTCCTTTCAAAGAGCCGTTCAAAAGACTGGCTCATTCTACTAGTTTGTAGATTCTGATTATAATTACAAATAAATTCAACCCTATATAGGCCTACAAGCTCACAATGCGCTCACAATGCGTCGCAACGAGCTTGTAGATCCGCTATTTTCAAATGATTTTACATTTTACTCATTGGAAAACCTTTGAAACAGGACATTCTGCATAATGTGTGCGTTCTTCTAATATTGGTACTTTAAGTACATTTTGATACCAATACTTTTTTACTTTTACTCAAGTACATTACATTCCAAACTTCTACTTGATTGCAGTATTGATATTTTTACTTAAAGGTCCGCTGTCAGCCCCGAAATTATAATAGTAGCTGATACAGTAGGTCTGGGTCATGTGGTCTCTCTCCACTGTGGATCCTGAAACAGTCTGAAACTGTCTCAGTGTAATCTGCCCAACAACAGCTGACCAGTAGTCTACAGTAAGTAGTCATACAGTCAGGCCAGGGTCGTCTAATCAGAGAGTTCTGCCACTGCGGGGTCAGAAACAGCGCTGGTCACGTGGTTCATTGTCACTTTACACCTCATAGACTTCAATGCATTTTGTAAACTTCCGGTTCGCCGTTTGTCACTATACGCCAATAGATGTGTGCGTAGAAGACCTGGCCCCATGAAGTGAACGGGAGTGACGCAACTCTCCGTAGGTAGAAGGCTCTGACAGGCTATACAGACAATTAATTTGATTGGGTTACAATTGCGCATCCCCACAATGACATCATAAAAATATTAAACTTTTTTTTTTTTAAGATGATTCTTAAAGTGACAGACCTCCTTTAAAGGAGTAGTTCACCCCCAAAATGTATTTTTTTCTATTGATTACTCATGCCATGGAGACTGGAGTTCAATAATATTTTTTTGTATTTGTCACACTCCTAAGACAAAACATTGACTATTGTAAATATACCCCCATTGATTACGGATGGGGACCCGAATACATTTGGGTCCCCATCCGGAATCAATGGGGGTAGGCTACTTTTATTGTAATCAAATTACAATAATTACAAGTCTTAGGAATGCAACAAATAAATAAAAATATTATTGAACTCAAGTCTCCATGGCATGAGTAATCAATAGGAAAAAAAATACATTTTGGGGGTGACCTACTCCTTTAAGTATTGAAATTGAGTACTTTTCCCAGTACCACTGTTCATTAGAAAGGAACGGCTCCCTACTGTGAACCGAATCATATCGTTCATTTCAAAGAGCCGTTCAAAAGACTCGATTCGTTCGCGAACTTCCCACCTCTACCCGGAAGTCAGGAAGTGAGAGAGAAAGACCCGCGAAGCAGAAAAACAACAGCAGGTTGGTTTGGATGAATTTATGTTTTATTTACGCTTTAAATGTTATAATTACACCGCTCTGTGTTGACATGAGGTGGAGTAAAGTAATCAAAGTATCCGGTGATCCTAGAGTAGGCCTACTTTTAAACACGCTTAGAAAACAACGTTTGTATCTCAAACGTCTGAAGAATGGATACATTGTGTTGACACAAGCTGGTAACTACTGTTATTTATTACATTTAAAGTATCTTATTCTTATTATCAGTGGTGGGAAAAAAGTACTCCTATGTTTTACTTAAGTAAAACGTATTAATACTGTAATATAGAAAATACTCTCTGTTATAAGTAAAAGTCAGAATTCAAAATGTAAGTTTGTAAAAGTATGAACATACTTGGCATCAAACTGTACTTTAAAGTAAAAGTACAAGATGTTTGAAAATAGGGCTAAAGTGATTAATGTATGTTTTATATTATCATGTATATCTTCAAAGTAACTAGTAACTAAATATCTTAAATAAATGAAGTAAAAGTACACAAGCTGGTAATTATTATTATTAGCACTTTACTTGAGTATTTCCAATACTTTTACCTCTACTCCTCTACATCTCGGATCCAAATATTTATAATAGTAAAATATTTGTTGGGGAGTAAAATATTTGACTCCCCAACAATTATTTGAACACTTTTGTTACTAGTTACTTTGCAGATATAAATGATTATATTATAAAACAAATGAATCAACTTTAGCCCTATTTTATACCTAAGATATTTCCTATCTATCTACAAGCTCACAACGTGTCGCGACGTGCTGTGAGCTTTTATAGATCTGCTATTTTCAAACATTTTGTACTTTTACTTTTGGTACTCTAAGTAGAGCTATTTTCGAACAGCTCAAGTATAAAAGTGGTTGAATGGTTTCTTTGGTAAATAATTTAAATCTGCAAAGTAACTTAAGTTGTGAAAAGTACAATATAAGAGTAGACTTATAATGACAATATGTTTATTTACAAGCTAATCAAGTACACAATATCTTTTGGCTTGTTAAAATGTAGATACTATATTGTTTAGACTGATGTTAGGTCCATTGTTTACAGTGATCCTAGTTTACTGACACACTACACTGTCTCTCTGCATTCTATGATCCTATAGTTTACTGAGACGCTACACTGTCTCTCTGCATTCTACGATCCTATAGTTTACTGAGACGCTACACTGTCTCTGCATTCTACGATCCTATAGTTTACTGAGACGCTACACTGTCTCTGCATTCTACGATCCTATAGTTTACTGAGACGCTACACTGTCTCTGCATTCTACGATCCTATAGTTTACTGAGACGCTACGCTGTCTCTCTGCATTCTATGATCCTATAGTTTACTGAGACACTACACTGTCTCTCTGCATTCTATGATCCTATAGTTTACTGAGACGCTACGCTGTCTCTCTGCATTCTATGATCCTATAGTTTACTGAGACGCTACGCTGTCTCTCTGCATTCTATGATCCTATAGTTTACTGAGACACTACGCTGTCTCTCTGCATTCTATGATCCTATAGTTTACTGAGACACTACACTGTCTCTCTGCATTCTATGATCCTATAGTTTACTGAGACGCTACGCTGTCTCTGCATTCTATGATCCTATAGTTTACTGAGACACTACTCTGTCTCTCTGCATTCTATGATCCTATAGTTTACTGAGACGCTACGCTGTCTCTGCATTCTATGATCCTATAGTTTACTGAGACGCTACGCTGTCTCTCTGCATTCTATGATCCTATAGTTTACTGAGACACTACGCTGTCTCTCTGCATTCTATGATCCTATAGTTTACTGAGACACTACGCTGTCTCTCTGCATTCTATGTTCCTATAGTTTACTGAGACACTACGCTGTCTCTCTGCATTCTACGATCCTATAGTTTACTGAGACACTACGCTGTCTCTCTGCATTCTATGATCCTATAGTTTACTGAGACACTACGCTCTCTCTCTGCATTCTATGTTCCTATAGTTTACTGAGACACTACGCTGTCTCTCTGCATTCTACGATCCTATAGTTTACTGAGCCACTACGCTGTCTCTCTGCATTCTATGATCCTATAGTTTACTGAGCCGCTACGCTGTCTCTCTGCATTCTACGATCCTATAGTTTACTGAGACACTACGCTGTCTCTCTGCATTCTATGATCCTATAGTTTACTGAGACGGTACGCTGTCTCTCTGCATTCTACGATCCTATAGTTTACTGAGACACTACGCTGTCTCTCTGCATTCTACGATCCTATAGTTTACTGAGACACTACGCTGTCTCTCTGCATTCTACGATCCTATAGTTTACTGAGACGGTACGCTGTCTCTCTGCATTCTACGATCCTATAGTTTACTGAGACACTACGCTGTCTCTCTGCATTCTATGATCCTATAGTTTACTGAGACACTACGCTGTCTCTCTGCATTCTACGATCCTATAGTTTACTGAGACGCTACGCTGTCTCTCTGCATTCTACGATCCTATAGTTTACTGAGACACTACGCTGTCTCTCTGCATTCTACGATCCTACAGTTTATTGAGACGCTACGCTGTCTCTCTGCATTCTACGATCCTATAGTTTACTGAGACACTACGCTGTCTCTCTGCATTCTACGATCCTATAGTTTACTGAGCCACTACGCTGTCTCTCTGCATTCTATGATCCTATAGTTTACTGAGCCACTACGCTGTCTCTCTGCATTCTATGATCCTATAGTTTACTGAGACGCTACGCTGTCTCTCTGCATTCTATGATCCTATAGTTTACTGAGACACTACGCTGTCTCTCTGCATTCTATGATCCTATAGTTTACTGAGACACTACGCTGTCTCTCTGCATTCTATGATCCTATAGTTTACTGAGACACTACGCTGTCTCTCTGCATTCTATGATCCTATAGTTTACTGAGACACTACGCTGTCTCTCTGCATTCTACGATCCTATAGTTTACTGAGACGCTAGGCTGTCTCTCTGCATTCTACGATCCTATTCTCTGCATTCTTCTGCTGTTTTGGAAAAAATATTGAATGATTTTTAATTTAAAAATTCTCTTCAGGTGGTGGGATGTTCTCCCTGGTACTAAACGTTCTCAGATGGGGGTCCACACAGCCACATACTGTATCTACTCTATCAATTTGGGGGTCCTTGGCAGAAATGAGTTTAGAAGCAGCCTCAAGCAGGCATTAGTGATGAACAGTGGTCAACTTCTAGTCAGGGGTTATGAGTCTTGCTCAAGGGCACTTTGAAGATGGTTTGGAATACAACCTGCACTCCAGGCTGGATGGACTCGCCTTAAAATTTCAATCTAACCTTTTATTTTTTAGCTATTGAAAAATAGAAGCTATACAAGCTCACAGCATGGCACTCTGTGCTGCACTGCGAGCTTGTAGATCTGCTATTTTTGAAATGTCATGAAAATGTGTGCAAATCTTTGAATATATCTTTTTCAAAAGTGAACATTCTTAATATTTGACCCCTGTCTCAATATTTTGAGACGGGGGTCGGTAACATTAATTCTAGGGGTCCTTGACACAAAAAAGGTTTGAGAACTACCGACGTAGGAACGTGCGTTTATCAAAAACCTTAGAAGGATTTAGAAGAATTTATAGAATCAGGTCAAAAAAGACTTGCACTTAAAGGTATATTTCACTTTCAAAAAAACTTTTTGGTAATTTTATCATCTAATCAGGCTTTTGGGAACACCCTGAAGAGTTTTTAATTTGCTTGATTCAATATTTAGATATTTGATGTAAATGTTACCAGGCCCCATACACACCCAGAGGTTACAATGCGTGTGTATGTGGAGAAAAGCCCATAAGGTGTTTCCCTGTTGAAAGTGGAATATCCCTGTAATGTTCATGATCTTTCAAAAATAGCAGATCTACAAGCGTGGCACTCGGTGCTGCGCTGTGAGCTTGTAGATCTGCTATTTTTTAATAGTTAAAGCATTAAATAATGCGTTTCCGCCCTAATGGGTTAATGTGGCTTCATTGACTGAGAAAACATCATATATATTGACGTCTACCGCTCCATCTCTCTCGCTCTCCCTCTCTCTGTGCAGCCATGACATTCTGTCCATCAGTTCCGTGGGGCTCCACAGGGGGGCAGCAAAGTGACATCCTGCAGGAGCAGAGAGAACGCTGGGAGAGGAAACGCAGCCGCACTGCACGGGAGCTCGTCCAATCAGAACAGAGATACTGCGAACAGCTGACACTGGTCAACACGGTACGTCCAGTCAGAGCAGAGATACAGGTCAACATGGTATGTTGTTATTTCCCCTGTCCTGGAAAAGGTGTGGATTTCATCAAAAAAGGGTCCTGGAAACCACATTTTGTGATTGCAGCCTAATGCACTGATTCCCAAGCATTTTTATGGGTCTCTTAGTTTGAGAGACAGCCGCTGACTCTCTGCGTCCACGTCTGAAGACGCGTCTTATGACCCGTCTGATGCCGCGTCCGTGCTTAAATAGCGGTCAAGACGCAGCTTTGCGTCCAGGACGGAGCTCCCGCGGCTCAAGACGCGATTCTCGGTTTCAATCACTTCAATCACGTCTTTGCGTCTTCTAGACGCGAAACCGCGGCTCAAGACGCGTTTCTCGGTTTCAATCACGTCTTTTAACCTCAAAGACGCGGCTTGGACACTACAATCGCGTCTTTGATCCCAAAGACGAGGCTTGGAATCGCGTCTGGCTGGAACTCGGTGTGGCCGTAAAGGAGACATGTAACCCGCAAAGTCTGCTGTGTGCTGTCCTTGTATCTATTAGATACATTTTACTATTATTTATTGTCAATGGAACATGCTATATTCTACCATATTGTCGGCATTATAGTGTGTCATAACGTTTTTAGTGCGAAAATATATATTTTCGTTTCTTTTTTTTTTTAGCATTTAAAAAAAAAAGGCAGGTTATATCTGCCTGGATTCATGGCACAGAGCAGAACGTTTAGCTCAGTCGCTAGAGCGGCCGCCCCGTTGACCGGAGGTTGCCGGTTCGATCCCCGCCTCAGTCACTCTTTATTTCTAAGCACTGTGAAACACGTTTTCTTGCGGCTCCAGACGCGAATCTCGTTTCAATCACGTCTTTGAGCCAAAAGACAGGGCTTGGACCGCATCTTTGAGCCCAAAGACGGGGCTTGGACACTACAATCGCGTCTTTGGGGGCTTGGACCGCGTCTTTGAGCCCAAAGACGGGGCTTGGACACTACAATCGCGTCTTTGGGGGCTTGGACCGCGTCTTTGAGCCCAAAGACGGGGCTTGGACACTACAATCGCGTCTTTGATCCCAAAGACGTGGCTTGGAGGCTACCGCGTCTGGCTGGAACTCGGAGCGGAGTCAAGTTCATTGAAAATAACGGGGCCGTATGTTTTGACGCGGCGCCTCCGTGCGGCCGATGTGTCTAGTGTGTGTTCCCCTTCAGACGTCTGCTGTCTGCTCTCCGTTAAAAAAAAAAAAAAAAGGGTGTCTATTGTATGTATTTTTTGATGGAGAATTCAAATATTACCTTCTTTTTTGCATAGGACAACTCTAACCTGCATCAATTGGTATTTTATAATTGCCAATTGTACCCTATCCATCTAAAAAAACAAATTGGATCTCTATTGTATGTATTTTTTGATGGAAAATTCAAATATTACCTTCTTTTTTAGATAGGACAACTCTAACCTGCATCAATTGGTATTTTATAATTGCCAATAGTACCCTATCAATCTAAAAAAAACAAATTGGATCTCTATTGTATGTATTTTTTGATGGAAAATTAAAATATTACCTTCTTTTTTTAGATAGGACAACTCTAACCTGCATCAATTGGTGCATCAACCTTCTATCTATCTATCTATCTATCTATCTATCTATCTATCTATCTATCTATCTATCTATCTATCTATCTATCTATCTATCTATCTATCTATCTATCTATCTATCTATTTATACTTCACCTTTAGTCAAGAAGAGAGTTCAGCCTCAGGAACTTGCACACCTGGAACTGTGTCATGACTGTGTCATGGAGCTAAGCAGAACTATGTTAAATACTCACAATGAGTCTGATGGACCAATCAGAGTGTTGGTGGGGGGAGGGATCAACAATAGACAGAAACTGGATAATGCTTTAACTGTCCCACCTAAGTCCCTGCTAGTCTGAACAAATCACCTTCCCTCTCATAACACTACTACTACTACTACTACTACTACTACTACTACTACTACTACTACTACTACATTTATATAAAGCTGCTCTTGCATTTGAATTCAAGTCTGACACAAGTTAAGGTTAACTTAGGTAGTAGTTCATTTTGCTGGCTTTTGTGTGTGAGTGTGTAGGCCCACAAATTATTATAATTGTCTGTCATTAAGTGACTCAAAGGGAGACGTCTAATGGGTGTTTATTATTTTAATATTAACTGTGGGAAGATTATATATATTTTATTTTGCACTTACAGTGTTGTGATATTATTCCTGAAGGAAGAGGGGTATTTTCACAGCCCAGGCTTTGAACCTAAATGCTGTTTACATGCTCTATAAATATTTATTTCTATATAAAACTCAGTTGTGTGGAGTTATTATGTGCCTTTTCTTGTAGCTAAAGAGTCCATTTGTTCACTAGACATTAAGTCAAGGTTACTATTTTGAGTTGAAGCCAAGTGTTTTATTACTTTGTGGTTTAACATTATTTAAAAGGCAAATTCATTGTTATGGTTACTTTAGAAGACTGCTTTTGCATTCATGAGTTAAAAAGAGAGCCAAGCTAATTCAAAGAGTTAAGTTAAAGGAACACAAAACGTGACTTAACTCACAGCTGCCATTGGACAGACAGTTATAACATACTCTTATCTTTCACAGAACAGACAATTATCATTTATTTTATCTATTTGAGACATGTAGCTGCTCTAGGGGAAATAGAGCATTAATTTGGGATCAGCCTATTCAATTGATAATGACCAATGGGTGCCAGTTTCTAAGTAGTTAAGCATATTACCATAACAATATATGTGGCCTAGACATGGATATTGCCCACTCAACTCGTAATCTACAGAAATGTCCACCACATCACACAGTATAAAACCTAGTAGAGAAATCTGCCTTCTCCTGTATTGTATTAGTGACATTCATTAATAAATAGTAAAATAACAGGACAGAGCAGAACAGGCCTCTGCTGTGTCTTTATTATGGGTGCATTCCAATGCAAATGGATACTCTGGAACAATCTGAAACAATGTATCTTTCCTGTGGCTGTTATAATGAACACAAACAGATCAGAACGTAATTTAACATTAACCAGTTACATTTATCATACAACAATGTAAGGGATGGATTCCTTTCTATTGTGTGAGTTACTTAAATGCTGATCAATATGTGAATCTGGCTCTTATCAGGTGGGTGTTTTCTCTCCCTGTCCTGTGCTGTCCTCAGTTAAACCAAGACAGTGCTGTTGTCACCAATGTGGAAAAAGCTTCAGCTCAATTTATTATCTCAAAGTAGACCAGAAAATACACACAGGAGAGAAGCCATTCAGCTGTGAACAATGTGGGAAGTATTTTGCTAAAAGATCACAAGCGTTCACATACTGGAGAGAAACCTTATTGTTGTGACCAGTGTGGGAAAAGATTTGTTCAAAAGGGGATTTTAAAAGAACACCAGAGAATTCACACTAGAGAGAAGCCCTATTGCTGTGACCAGTGTGGGAAAAGCTTTATTCGATTGTCTTATCTCAAAATACATGAACGAATTCACACAGGAGAGAAACCATACGGCTGTGTCCAATGTGGTGAAAAGATAGTCCGAAAGTGCACCAGAGATTTCACACCGAAGATGATGCATATCACTGAACATTTTCGCACACTGGACACAGCAGTATATGGCTTCTCACCAGTGTGGATTTTCAGGTGTCTTTTCAGAGCCGTCTTCAGAGTGAACCTTTTCCCACATTGGTGACAGCAGTAAGGTCTCTCTCCAGTGTGAATCTTCTTGTGTTGTACGAGGCTAGATTTTACAGTGAAACGTTTGCCACAGTGTTCACAGCAGTAAGGCTTTTCTTCGGTGTGAAATCTCTGGTGCACTTTCGGAGCAGCCATTAAACTGAACTTTTCCCCACATTGGACACAGCCGTATGGTTTCTCTCCTGTGTGTATTTTCTGGTCTACTTTCAGATAATAAATTGAGCTGAAGCTTTTTCCACATTGGTGACAACAGCACTGTCTTGGTTTAACTGAGGACAGCACAGGACAGGGAGAGAAAACACCCACCTGATAAGAGCCAGATTCACATATTGATCAGCATTTAAGTAACTCACACAATAGAAAGGAATCCATCCCTTACATTGTTGTATGATAAATGTAACTGGTTAATGTTAAATTACGTTCTGATCTGTTTGTGTTCATTATAACAGCCACAGGAAAGATACATTGTTTCAGATTGTTCCAGAGTATCCATTTGCATTGGAATGCACCCATAATAAAGACACAGCAGAGGCCTGTTCTGCTCTGTCCTGTTATTTTACTATTTATTAATGAATGTCACTAATACAATACAGGAGAAGGCAGATTTCTCTACTAGGTTTTATACTGTGTGATGTGGTGGACATTTCTGTAGATTACGAGTTGAGTGGGCAATATCCATGTCTAGGCCACATATATTGTTATGGTAATATGCTTAACTACTTAGAAACTGGCACCCATTGGTCATTATCAATTGAATAGGCTGATCCCAAATTAATGCTCTATTTCCCCTAGAGCAGCTACATGTCTCAAATAGATAAAATAAATGATAATTGTCTGTTCTGTGAAAGATAAGAGTATGTTATAACTGTCTGTCCAATGGCAGCTGTGAGTTAAGTCACGTTTTGTGTTCCTTTAACTTAACTCTTTGAATTAGCTTGGCTCTCTTTTTAACTCATGAATGCAAAAGCAGTCTTCTAAAGTAACCATAACAATGAATTTGCCTTTTAAATAATGTTAAACCACAAAGTAATAAAACACTTGGCTTCAACTCAAAACAGTAACCTTGACTTAATGTCTAGTGAACAAATGGACTATTTAGCTACAAGAAAAGGCACACAATAACTCCACACAACTGAGTTTTATATAGAAATAAATATTTATAGAGCATGTAAACAGCATTTAGGTTCAAAGCCTGGGCTGTGAAAATACCCCTCTTCCTTCAGGAATAATATCACAACACTGTAAGTGCAAAATAAAATATATATAATCTTCCCACAGTTAATATTAAAATAATAAACACCCATTAGACGTCTCCCTTTGAGTCACTTAATGACAGACAATTATAATAATTTGTGGGCCTACACACTCACACACAAAAGCCAGCAAAATGAACTACTACCTAAGTTAACCTTAACTTGTGTCAGACTTGAATTCAAATGCAAGAGCAGCTTTATATAAATGTAGTAGTAGTAGTAGTAGTAGTAGTAGTAGTAGTAGTAGTAGTAGTAGTAGTAGTAGTAGTAGTAGTAGTGTTATGAGAGGGAAGGTGATTTGTTCAGACTAGCAGGGACTTAGGTGGGACAGTTAACAAAGCATTATCCAGTTTCTGTCTATTGTTGATCCCTCCCCCCACCACCACTCTGATTGGTCCATCAGACTCATTGTGAGTATTTAACATAGTTCTGCTTAGCTCCATGACACAGTCATGACACAGTTCCAGGTGTGCAAGTTCCTGAGGCTGAACTCTCTTCTTGACTAAAGGTGAAGTATAAATAGATAGATAGATAGATAGATAGATAGATAGAAGGTTGATGCACCAATTGATGCAGGTTAGAGTTGTCCTATCTAAAAAAAGAAGGTAATATTTTAATTTTCCATCAAAAAATACATACAATAGAGATCCAATTTGTTTTTTTTAGATTGATAGGGTACTATTGGCAATTATAAAATACCAATTGATGCAGGTTAGAGTTGTCCTATCTAAAAAAGAAGGTAATATTTGAATTTTCCATCAAAAAATACATACAATAGAGATCCAATTTGTTTTTTTAGATGGATAGGGTACAATTGACAATTATAAAATACCAATTGATGCAGGTTAGAGTTGTCCTATGCAAAAAAGAAGGTCATATTTGAATTCTCCATCAAAAAATACCTACAATAGACATCCAATTTGTTTTTTAGATGGATAGGGTACAATTGGCAATTATAAAATACCAATTGATGCAGGTTAGAGTTGTCCTATGCAAAAAAGAAGGTAATATTTGAATTCTCCATCAAAAAATACATACAATAGACACCCTTTTTTTTTTTTTTTCACGGAGAGCAGACAGCAGACGTCTGAAGGGGAACACACACTAGACACATCGGCCGCACGGAGGCGCCGCGTCAAAACATACGGCCCCGTTATTTTCAATGAACTTGACTCCGCTCCGAGTTCCAGCCAGACGCGGTAGCCTCCAAGCCACGTCTTTGGGATCAAAGACGCGATTGTAGTGTCCAAGCCCCGTCTTTGGGCTCAAAGACGCGGTCCAAGCCCCCAAAGACGCGATTGTAGTGTCCAAGCCCCGTCTTTGGGCTCAAAGACGCGGTCCAAGCCCTGTCTTTTGGCTCAAAGACGTGATTGAAACGAGATTCGCGTCTGGAGCCGCAAGAAAACGTGTTTCACAGTGCTTAGAAATAAAGAGTGACTGAGGCGGGGATCGAACCGGCAACCTCCGGTCAACGGGGCGGCCGCTCTAGCGACTGAGCTAAACATTCTGCTCTGTGCCATGAATCCAGGCAGATATAACCTGCCTTTTTTTTTAAATGCTAAAAAAAAAAGAAACGAAAAGATATATTTTCGCACTAAAAACGTTATGACACACTATAATGCCGACAATATGGTAGAATATAGCATGTTCCATTGACAATAAATAATAGTAAAATGTATCTAATAGATACAAGGACAGCACACAGCAGACTTTGCGGGTTACATGTCTCCTTTACGGCCACACCGAGTTCCAGCCAGACGCGATTCCAAGCCTCGTCTTTGGGATCAAAGACGCGATTGTAGTGTCCAAGCCGCGTCTTTGAGGTTAAAAGACGTGATTGAAACCGAGAATCGCGTCTTGAGCCGCGGTTTCGCGTCTAGAAGACGCAAAGTCGTGATTGAAGTGATTGAAACCGAGAATCGCGTCTTGAGCCGCGGGAGCTCCGTCCTGGACGCAAAGCTGCGTCTTGACCGCTATTTAAGCACTGACGCGTCATGAGACGGGTCATAAGACCCGTCTTCAGACGCGGACGCAGTCTGCGACGGCTCTTGCTGCTTAGTTTTTTGTTTCCTAAATTTTGTTTTTTAATTATTATTATTATTATGATTATTATTACAAAACATTTTCAAAAAACATTCCCAAAAAAGCAAAAAAGTTTTTTTTTTTTCCGTAATTTCATAAAATATAAATTAGAAAACGAATGCATAAGAAGTATTGAAAATAGCCGATCTACAAGCTCGCAACGCTGCGCAAAGCGACGCCTTGTGAGCTTGTAGATCTGCTGTCTTCACTAGTTTGGGTCCCGGGCGAAAGTCAAATCTCTCTTTTGGGTAACAAGCTAAAAGGTTTGGGAACCACTATAATGTGTAACGGACGTTACAAAAAAAAAAAAAAATCTACAAGCTCACGTTTTGCAGCCTGATACCATGCCCTAGGATAGGAGGTGTAGCAAAACATTTGTCATGACATTTTTGAATGGAATTCTACCATCATGGGAATTCTACCATCATGGGTTTCTGGTCCACGTTACACTGATAAGAACTAGCTGCGTGCGCAGGGTCGGTACCAAAATTAGCCAATGAAACCAGCGCTCCCCAAAACAACAGGTTTGGGGATTGGACGGAATTGATTACATGATACAGTCAGACGTGCATTTAGTCGAGGCCCCTTTCAGATGAAAACAGGCTTCACTGTAAACGGCTAAGAGCCGTTTAGTTTTCATTTTTTATGTGGTCTTTAGATGAAAACGCAATTTGTCCCTAAACGCGGTAATTTGCATGCCAGGTCGCTAGGTGGCGCATGTCGCCATGACCGCACTGCCCAAGTTCCGTTCTACTTCATAGCAGCCAGCAAAGAAGTCCTCCTCAGTCAGTCAACACAACACAGCACAGGCAGACTGGCTGGCTGGCTGAAAATGCTTAAAAAGTTTGTTCCAGACGGTCGGAACAGACACACGTACCATACACATCCCGGGACTATATTTATTCCTTATGATACGATACAGAAAAAGGCGTTCACTTCACGTTTCGTTTCAACACAGAGGACTGGAGTCAATGCCTTTACTGCAGCTTATGGAGGGGATGATGATGATTACACACAGACGGCGACGAGCTATAGATGTTGGATCGTGTCATGATAAACATTATAGGCTACTGTCGCTATTTTCAGCGTCGGCTATTTTTGCAGTTGTCTGCTATTTTCACAACGCACCGCGACGCGTTGTGAGCTTGTAGGTCGGCTATTTTCACAACGCCGCGACGCGTTGTGAGCTTGTAGATCGGCTATTATCACAACGCACCGCGACGCGTTGTGAGCTTGTAGATCGGCTATTATCACAACGCACCGTGACGCGCTGTGAGCTTGTAGATCGGCTATTTTCACAACGCACCGCGACGCGTTGTTGTGAGCTTGTAGATCGGCTATTTTCAAATAGCTACGGTATTTAGGGCTAACGTTAGCAAATAAATGTACTTAATAGTTACTTTACAGTTTACACCACTGAACTGATGTTTAAAAAGCAATTAAATTGCTCTTCATTAAGGTACAGTATGAGTATGAGCTCAAAGCTATTTATCATAGTGGCATAAAATGAAGGGGGGAAAAAAGACGATATATTCGTCAATCGCCGATTATTTGTATGACAATAATCATCTGGAGAAATTCCTAATCGTGACAGCCCTAAGACGTCCCACATCTTATCATTTTCAGTGGTTTGCTGCGTTTACGGTATTTAGATGAAAGCGGGAGATACAAAGCGTTTTTACCTTTTCCACTTTCAAAGGGGGTTTCACTTTGTTACGGTTTCATTCCCCGAAGACGCCATTTTCGTCTAAATGACCCCCCACAAACGACTATAAATCATTACGTTTACAGTGAAGCCCGTTTTAATGTAAAAGGGGCCTCAATGTTTGTAAACAAGAAACCCGTCTATATGGTCATTGTTTAGGGATGTGTGCGTGTATTCGGTTATCCGACTAAACGGTGTGTAAACCACTATTCGTTTTGAAAATACAATTCGGTTATTCTATTAAATATATTTTTAATTACTGAGATATTAACTTTATTAAACATTTACATTCTGCACCCATATTACTGTCATGTCTTAATAAAATGTTGCTTTTTAATGCTTTTTTATGAGTCGGGTTCCGGTTCTGCTTATTGGTTCCCGGTTCCTAACGGTTCCCTAGTTCGGTTCCAAAATGGTAAAAAAATAAGAGGCCAAATGTTTATTCAACAAAAGTAACTTTTTCTTTTAAGCCTTACATTTCAAGACTACGATGTACAGCAATGGGTCCAGAGCTTTTCAGTTAGAGACCCAAAAGAAATTAGATGTTTGATTATATGATTTAGAAGAAGGATATAGAAGACATTTATAGAATCGGGTCAAAAATATTCAAAGACTCAAAAATAGCAGATCTACAAGCTCGCAGCGCAGCACTCGGTGCTGTGCTGTGAGCTTGTATATCTGCTATGTTTTAATAGCTAAAGCATAACATAATCGTTAAAGTAATAATAAACTCAGCACAAAAAGAAAGGAAACTTGACTTCAGTCCATTATATCTCCCCTTTAATAATACCTATTTGTCTTGTGGCCATGAGCTACACAGCCAAACGTGTAGGTAGCGCCGACCAAGATTTTGCCAAAATGGCTTGCAATATACTGTTCTGCTAGCATTTACTCTCGTTTTGGGCTTCCCTGACACTGAGCTTAAAATTAACAAAGTGTAAAAATGGCCAATATGTGTTGTTTTTTCTTTTCCTTATTCCTGTGGGAGAGTGCAATCATTCAATGAACCAAGCGACAAAGGTGAACACCAAAAGAACAGTATTGCAGGCCTGCCAGGCCATTTTGACCATTTTTGGAGGGGCGCTACACACACGTTAGGCTGTGTTTCTCATTTCAGATCCTTACGGTCTCTACCTTGTTGTAAAGGTGACAAATCAACAATAACAATGATATCAAACACAATACAAATTGGTATTATTAAAGGGGAGATATAATGGATAGTCAAGTTTCCTTTTTCTTTTTGTCCTGAGTTTACGTAATAATGCATTCCAGCCCAGGTCTTAATGGGTTTAAAGTACTTCTACAGATGTGTCCAAACATCACGCAGATCGGTACACAGTGCCTCTACAGTCATGAAACCAAACCAGTCTGCTGTCCTGATAGGCGAAGATTGGCTTTCAAAGTTTGAACTCAAGTCTTTTCATATTTCAGTATTTTGTCCAGATTCTCTCGGCTAAAGGAACTCTCCAACCGGACATCAGAGAAACCATCTTCAGCTGCATTCAATCCATCCATTCTATCAACCAGTAAGTAATCCTGACACACACACCAACTCTGCGTGTGCGTGTGTGCGCGTGTGTGCGTGTTGATTTCGTCGACTAGAACTATGACGAAAATTGTCCGTTGACAATCTATTTTCTCCGACTAAAGGAAATAAAAACTAAGCTATGATGACTAAAACTGAGACTATACTATACTGAGAATATACTGAAAACATCAACAAATATAAACTAGACTAAAATGTTATATGTGTAACAGTTGTGTCCCCGTCCCGCCAAGAATACAAAGAGGCACTGCTTTGGATGATGGGTTGCTTTACTGTAGCTGCAAAGAGTGCAGAGAGACACAGGGACTAGTGGAGGGACTAGTGAAGTAGAGATCCAGTAGAATTAAAAGAAAAGTCATTTCATGTTTGGTTGTGTGCAGGTGTTACTCGGACAATAGACGATCTGTGAACTTGTAGATTGTCTATTTTTATTTTCATTTGATCTCAAATAACTGCGATTAGACAATTATCATGTAATAATCATTGTGAACGGCCTACCACCCACTTAAACTTTTCTGCACTTAGTGGATGAATATTATTAATTAGAAGCATTATAAAACTGTATTTTTAATAAACGTCCAGCCTTACACCTCTCTGTAAGACTTTTTTGTCACAAAGTCATTTGCCAACCAGTAATTGCATTGCTAAGTGTGTGTGTGTGTGTGTGCGTGTGTGCGTGCGTGCGTGCGTGCGTGCGTGCGTGCGTGCACACACCTGGTATTTTGCAGATCTAAAGTAACCTGGTTGAAACACCTGGTATTGTGCAGATCTATATAATAACATGGTTGAAACACCTGGTATTTTGCAGATCTCTGCTGGTTCACCTGGAGAACGGGTATCTGGGTCGGGGCTTTGACACTTTCTGTCCTCAACTTCACCTCTACTGTAGCTATGTGGACAATATCTACCTAGCAACAAAAACCCTGGCTGTAAGTATTTGTTATTATTATTATTATTATTATTAGGGGCCAAGCCTGAAAGGCAGGGTGATGCCCCTATTATGTTCAGGGTTCCCACGGTCCCTAACCCTAGCCCCTAACCCTAACCCAATTCCTGGAAATATTTTGAAATTAGAAAAATATTTTTCCAGTACTGGAAAAGTTTTTGAATTGATCAAGGGTCCTGGAAGGTCCTGGAAAAAATAGCTATGCATTGTCTTTGGTTATTGATTTTGTTAATACCTCTGAAATGACAAATTAAACATTGGCCAAATTGTCAAAAATTAGAGGCAGAAATTGTGAAAATAGCAGATCTACATGCTCACAACGCCTCGTGTTGCGAGGCGTTGTGAGCATGTAGATCGGCTATTTTCACAATAAAACCGTGTTATACAAAACTCTTATACACAACTCTTAGTGCTCGTCAGGGTGCCAGGATCCCCAGTTCAAATATGATTTCGGGGGTCACGGCCTGAAAAGGTTGAGAACCACTGGCATACACTACCTGTCTTTGGGCACTGCAAAAGTGACTCGTTATTGAGCTGAATTATTGTTATATTGTCCTGGAAATTGGGTTAAATATTCTGGAAACGTTTTGGAAAAGTTTTGGAAATAAATTGGTAAAAATGTGTGGGAACACTGTATGTTTCTACCTTTTTTAATTATTCTTACGCCATTTTACGAATAATTGCCGTTTTATCTCTAAGGTGCTGCCGTTTTTTTACAAAACTGGGCAATATTGTCAAGGGCTATGTCAAGGGTCAGTGACACCCACGGCCATTGGCCAAAGGATGGCACCGTAGCACTCAATTGAAAAATAACTCACGCGCTGTTGAACTCATATTTTAGTTCATATTTCCAATAGAACGGTGCAGTCACCTTTTATGAAACGTGGCAGAATGGTAGAAGCAAAACATCCAAGAAATGAAATTCACAAGCACTCAAATGAACATCCAAACCTTGAACAGGTATAACTCATGTTTGACATACAGCCACTATGGACATTGCAGTTTTATGAAAATGATTCTTCTGCCCCAACACATACATGCAAAGTCACATTCTCATGAAACTTGGCAATAATAGAGGATCCAAATATCACTGAAACCAATCTTACTCCAATTGGCCAAAGGAGGGCGCTATTGCAATCGTTTGAAAATGCAAACTTTATGCCTAGTTTTGGCCTGAAGCCATGCAACTTGCTTACACATGTGCCTTGACTCAAGAGGAACACATCTTTCTCTCCAGTAAGCTCTTCCGCCATTTTGAGCAGTTTTTAAACCACTTAAACCTGTTTCTATCCTGGGATTTTTGAACAATTTCCATGAATGTCCCCAGTAAGGAAGTTTTGGCTCCATGAGCCAATGGATATTGTAAAGGGCTGGCTTTGTTAAATAAAACCATTTGAATTTTCCCCATTAAAGTCAATTGGGGAAAATGTATTCAATGATAAATGAATGGCCATATATGGAGATCTCTGTCAGTCTTTGTCCCTTTTATGCAGTATATGGCGATCCCTGATGGCATCAATATTAAGCCCAAATCTTGGAATGGCCATATATGGACATACTGTGTGACTGTGTCAGTCTCATGTGACTAATGTGGTTGGTCTATGACGTCAGACATCTATGATGTCAGTCATCTCCATATTTGGGAAAAGTTGAATGTTTGCATTTTCCCATTCAAGTCAATGGAGAAAGTTAATTCACAAATAAATTAACATGTTGTGTGCCACCACCCCGTTAAGAAGTCGCTGCTGCCCGACTTCCGCTTCCTCATTCAATCCATTCTATCTGGCTGCAGTAAAATGGCTTTTTCTCTGTTTGTACATCGCTCGTTTTGTCAAAATGGCCCCATTTTCTATGGACTATAATAGCTGACTCCTGGATACTCACGGTTTTATGCTTTCTTTTATAGTGTGGTTGCCCTGATAGGGAAGTAACAATACGGTTGTCATGATGGTAACCGCAGTAACAACATGGTTACCATGGTAGTAATAATAATAATAATAATAATAATACAAATATTAATTAATAATGGTTGTCACGGTTACAGGTCCAGGTGAAGAAGAACAAGAAGTTCAGGCGTTTTAAGAAGCTGCAGGAAGCCAGACCCGAGTTCACTTCCTGTACCCTGGAGGACCTGCTGCCACTTCCTGTTCAGCGGATTCAGCAGTAAGTAGTCCAAGAGGGTGATACCAAGAGGGTGCAAAAGACCTGTACTTCCCGTTTCTGTCTGACGTAGGTAGATACCTTTTTAGGAGGCGGAAGCATGTTTGGAGTCTATTCATTTACAATGGGAGAGCTAACGTGAACACAGAGCAAAATAATAGTTCAGAAGCTATAGTCACTGAACTAAATATTGGACCAGATCATCACAAGCCACGTAATATTAACAAAATTGTCATACTAAAGTGGCTTTTTTCAGCGACACAACAACTGAGAAAATCAACTTTATTATTGCTCTTTAGCTGTCCCAGCAACACACTCTCGCGGGATCTATAGCACCAGTAAACAGGACGTGCGCGAGATTTGCCGTCAGAGCCGGCGCCCACTTAGGAGTCTATTTGTAGGATTTGTGTACCATGTCGCACCAATCCAATGAGGATGAGCTATCTTCATTAATTAAATATCTTTGGTATAGTATTATAGTATATTGGAATATCGCCCCCTAGTGTTGCCTCCTGTCTTTGACCACCACTGATGTGTTTGACGTGTACAATTTAGGCATTTAGCAGACGCTCTTCATCCAGAGTGAGATGAAGATGGAGACGCGAGGCGGAGCGTTGTCGTCTAAACGGACTGCACACCTTACATTTTATTTTGCAGTTTTCTCTAGAAAACGGTGTCGTGTGTACTGTGTATGGAGCCTAAAATTGCCAGCTGTGTGCCAGTTACAGTGTCCCATAGAGTCAGTTTGTCCTGGGTTGGCTCCCATAGTGTCAGTTTGTCCTGGGTTGGCTCCCATAGTGTCCATGTGACAGTTCCCTAACCTCTATGACCTTACAGGCTTAAACAATGGCAAACATGTAAGTGTGATAGCCTTTTTATATAGACGTCTATAGCTTTGATGTACAGACTATTGACATTTAGTTTTTATTGATTGTATTGAATAGGTTCTTGGTTTTACCTAAATAAACATGTTAAGTTGTTTATTAAATAAAAATGTCTTCTGTGTTTTCAGATACAAACACTTCCTGCAGATTCTGTCAGAAAACACCTGTCCTGATGACCCTGACTTCACTCTGCTGTCCAGTAAGAGAGACACGCACGCACGCACGCACACACACACACACACACACACACACACACACACGCAAGCACGCATGCACACGCTCACACACACACACACACACACACACACACACACACACACACACACACACACACACACACACACACACACACACACACACACACACACGCATGCACGCACACACAGGCACGCACATGCTCTAAGGTTGGGGGTTGGGCAATTGGACAAATCTATCAGCAGTCGAATGTTTCTATTGGGCAATCTTTTTTTTTCACATTTAATACTTTATTGAAAATCAAACTCATTATTAAATGTAGCCCAATTAGAAAGGCTGTTTTACTTTACTCTGTGTGTGTGTGTGTGCGTGCGTGTGCGTGCGTGCATGCGTGCGTGTGTGTGTGTGTGTGTGTGTGGACAGGTTTTTATTACTTTGTGGGGACCAAATGTCCCCACAAGTATGGAAAAATTGGAGAAATAGACATTGTGGGGACCAAATAGTTCACTTCCGGCAGAAAGCGTGAAAATTTGCACCTAGGGGTATTTTTGTGCGCTGAATTAAAAAATTGACGGTCCCAAGCACTTTTCTCAAATTCACTTTTTTCTAATTCACTTACCATAGGGTTAGGGTTAGGAAAAAAAGACCCCCCAAAAATCTTCTTTAAGTAGCATGTGAGGGGTCTATCTAGGGGGTTTTCATGATTCTGAATCCATTCCAAGCATTTGTTTTGCACAAAAACATTCCTTTGGCAAGAAATGGACCCCACAAAACTATGGTTTAGTGATGAGTCATCACTTTTCACAGTTGTGTAGGGTCCATTTCTTGCCCAAGGAATGTTTTTCGTGCAAAACAAATGCTTGCAATGGATTCAGAATCATGAAAACACCCTAGATAGACCCCTCACATGCTATTTAAAGAAGATTTTTTGGGGGGTCTTTTTCCCCTAGTATGGTAAGTGAATTAGAGCCACCAGATCCCATGGGAAAAGTGCTTGGGACCGTCAATTTTTGAATTCGGCGCACAAAAATGCCCCTAAGTGCAAATTTTCACGCTTTCTGCCGGAAGTGAACACATTAGCCTATTTTTGTTACATATTTCTTCCACTATTAGGTTTTAGGGATAGAGGTTAGGGTAAGGCCACAGGAAATGAATGGAAGTCTATGTAATGTCCCCACAACCTATGTAAACCAAGAGTGTGTGTGTGTGTGTGTGTGTGTGTGTGTGTGTGTGTGTGTGTGTGTGTGTGTGTGTGTGCGTGTGTGTGTGTGTGTCAGACCTGCCAACCTGTACGCATTTTGCGTATTGAGCACGCATTTTAGGTCTCTGTACGCAGGTGCGCAAACTCCTCTAACGGCTACGCATTTTTGGTTCGGGGGATGGTAACCCATGGTAACACAACACATTCTGCGTTGTGTTGTGAGGCCAACATTTTTGCTCCATGCCGTGTAGTTCTCCCAGGCACCACAGAATGGTGTGTGAATGGGGTCATGGCACTGCGGAGCACTAGAACGGAAGCGATGCTCGTTTTGTCGGTAGAAGAAGAATTTAACCAAATGGCCGCGGACGGAGTTTGTTTTGTTTTGGTCATAGAGTTATAAGAAGAAGGTTTTGGTTTAGTTTCAGCATGCACACATCTCACAGCGACGCGTTATCGCTCGGATTTCACATAGCGGCGATATTAATCAGATTAATTTATAAAGAAGATACTACGGAGAATGGCCGTGGTGTGCTGCCAACGAGTCTTAACAGGTAGGCTAATAATAAACTTTTAAAACCCTCCTCTGAGGTGAATTCACATGTCATAGCAGCCACGAGGGTGAGAATTGGTGAAATCTCGTACTATGCCTAACCTAAACCTATCTTGCGACGCTGGTGAAACAAAACAACGAGCGGCTGCGGTCCGCCTGGAGCTGTGGTGTTGTGTATGAAGCCTGTGTTGTAATTCGTCATACGACGGTGTTGCAGCGAGCAACCAGTCAAAACGTGTGACCCAGGGCTTAGTACAATGTGTATTGTCAAACACATTAACAGTGAACAAATTATTTATCACCTTTGAATATATGAAGACATTAATGGTCTATCAACAATGAGTAGCCTGCAGCCTATATGAATGAATATAAAGACTAGGCTGTATGTGACACAATGTAGGCCTATATATCATGGATGGAATAGAAACCTACATGAGTTGAATACCTTCAACTTCATGCAAATCATGCACAGACATATGGTTTTATTTAGGCTGCTCAATTAACAAAGACACAGGTTTATGTAAATAGCCTACAATGAAAAGCTATTTTGCAATTTGAATAACAGGATTATATTGATGTATGTTCATTCCTGAAGTCACTGGTGACTGTTTTGCGAGTCTATTGTTAACTAACTCTGAGCAAGTGCAGTTAGTATATTTTATTAAAGATTTGTCAACAATATTGCCAAAGCAACATTACTGTATTGCCTGGTAATACTAGCCTCCAGACCAAATGGCATTTTTATTTAAGAGGTTGTTCTAACATCTTGCCTCCTCCTATTAGTGTAAGTCAAGACATGCAATGTGCTACATTTCTGGTGTGAAATTTTGTTAACATAACTGTAAAGGTCCCACCCAAAAAGGTGCATGGAACCCCCCAAAATATACGCTGTTTTGTGCGGGAAAACAACAAAAATTGCACCGCGGGCGCTGCGGGCGCCGCGCGGGCACTTCGTGCCCGCGCATGAGTACTCAAAAAAATTTGCCAGGGTTGGCAGGTCTGGTGTGTGTGTGCGTGTGCGCACGTGCGCGCGCGTGCACGTGTTCTTACTATTTTAGAAATTAAACGTCTGCAGCTGATTAACTCATTCACCGCAATTTAAAAATATCGACTTTCGGGGTTTTCCGCCACAATGTCCTTACCTTTTAACGTAGGCGCGTGCGTGTCCACCATGCACAGCGATTCACTGACTGCAAACGTTCTTCGAACATGCCGTGATCAGCTCTCAAAAACAACAGTCCTCATGTTAATCCATGCGTCTATGCGAGCTGGCTAGTAGTGTAAACCATTGGTTCTCAACCTTTTCAGGCCATGACCCACAAAATAATCATATTTGAACTGGGGACCCCTCATCCCTCCCACCCTGACGAGCACTAAGAGTTGAGGAATTAGATTTTGTATTTCATGGTTTTATTGTGAAAATAGCAGATAAAACACGATGCGTTGTGAGCATGTAGATCTGCTATTTTCTCAATTTCTGCCTCTAATATTTGACAATTTGGCCAATGTTTAATTTGTAATTTTAGAAGTATTAAAAAGTCTTTAAATTGTCACTTTAGAAATGTGCATAAACCCTCTATAAACTTTGTGTTGGTTTGTTTACAGTTGAGTGAGAAAACAATGTTGCACATTAAGTTAATCATCTGGGGACCCTCACAATAATTTGGAATTCTTCCCGTGTGTGTGTGTGTGTGGGTCTACAGTTGCGTTGTCTTTTAAACCCTTTTAAATATCAGTTGTAGCAGATCTGCTATTCCTGGACATCTTTGAGAATTATGAACAATTGTGGCTGTTTTAAATCTATTTGTCTTCTGGATGTCTTGAACCCGAACCTGTGTGTGTGTGTGTGTGTGTGTGTGTGTGTGTGTGTGTGTGTGTGTGTGTGTGTGTGTGTGTGTGTGTGTGTGTGTGTGTGTGCGCACGCACGCGCGCGCAGGCGTGTATAATGTGTGTGTGTGGGTGCGTGCACACAGAGGTGTTTATAATGGCTGTGTGTGTGCATGCACAGGGTCACTCGGGGCTGTGTCAGAGGTGTTCCAGCGCATTGAGGACAACGCCCGTCACCATGACAACCAGATGCAGCTTCAGCGCATTCAGAAACTGATGAAAGGACGAAAGAACAAGATACTGATACCAGGTAACCATAGCAACCAACCCATAGACCAAGATACTGATACCAGGTAGCCATGGCAACCAACCCATAGACCAAGATCTGATACCAGGTAGTCATGGCAACCAACCCATAGACCAAGATCTGATACCAGGTAGTCATGGCAACCAACCCATCGATCGGGGGTCGGCAACCCAAGGCTCTGGAGCCGCATGTGGCTCTTTGACTACCCCCTAGTAGGGATGTGCGCGAATATTCAGATATCCGACTAAATGGGGCTGCTCTCACTATTCGTAATAACATTATTAAAAGGCTTTCATATACTCTTGATATCTTTTTCAAATAAGGTTTAGCCTAATGGATCGAAATGTGCTCAATTTTGAATTTTCGGATATCCCAATATTCGTTTTTTGTCAGTGAAATTAACCGCTAGGAACATCCCTACCCCCTAGTTGCTCTCTGTAACTTTACAAAAAAGCGTATGAAAATGTTTTCTTCACTCAATGAACTGCAGCGGTGGATGAGGTATGTATCTAGAGGGCTGTAATGACAATAATTTGTCATACTCGTGCCCATGTTGAAACATGTTCATATATTTTTCAAAATAAAAAAATAGTGGAAATAGCCAAACTACAAGCTCACAACGCATTGCGACGCGTTGTGATGTTGTAGATTGGCTAACGGCTATCGGCTGCCAAGGTGCAACGCCATTCCAAAGCCCCTTTGGCATCGCTTCTAACGTCAGAGAGGCTTTTCCGCCCCTCCAACGGATTTACTCTACCTCAGTGGTTCTCAACCTGTGGGTCGGGACCCCAGGGGGGTCCTCCAAATTATTTCGGGGGGGTCCCCAGATGATTAACTTAATGTGCAACTCAACAGTCTCACTCAACAGTAAACAAACCAACATAAAGTTTAATTGTATAGAGGGTATCGGCACGTTTCTAAATTGACAATTTAAGGGCCTTTTAACTCATTGTGTGCCATTCACGAGTATTCTCGTGATATATTAGCGCATCCCACAGTGCCAATCACGAGAATACTCGTGATTTAAAAAAAAAAAAAAAAAAAAAAAAAACTTTTTTTTAAAAAAATTTTTAAAAAAAATTTTTTTTTGGACCCCATCAAATCTAGTGAACATGATTTCAATCGCGATTTTGCATGTTCCACCCCCATACAACCCCCATACAACTCAGGTAGCAGACCTCCAAGCTCACAACAGTGTAAAACACAACGGCTATTATCTCAAGAATGCCTGAACGGATTTCCAATCGGTTTTTTTTGTTTGAAAGCTGTGAACAAACTGCACAAATCCACCCCAATGCAATCCAGGATTGCATTGGATTTTTTAGAGCTCATTCTTCTCTGTTTTTTTCCCATGCATGAGGTGTGCAAGGGTTAATCATGGCTAAGTTGACGAAAATAAGGCTTTTAAAATGCTTGGTAGCCAATAGCTAACTTCAAGCTAACTTCATCCTCTTCCTGTACATGCACAAAGGAAAGTGTTCAGGCAAGTCATGGCTGCAGGGCTTCTGCATATACCAGCATATCTCTATGGGAAAGTCTCTAGCACTCTGGACACCCTCTAGTGGTGAAAGGGTGGCATTAAATGAGTTAATACCTCTAAAATGACAAATTAAACATTGGCCAAATTGTCAAATATTAGAGGCCAAATTGTCAAATATTATAATAATAATAATCTTTATTGTCCCCGAAGGGAAATTTGTCTTCACAAGTCTGTTCAACACAAAAAACTACACAAAACCATATAACACAAAACATCACAAGACAGATCATCAGGTCCCCACTATTCACAGAAAACCATCCTAGCGACGGGGGCGCTTGCTTAGCAGATTATTTAGTGCAGCGATGGCTGAGGGGACAAAACTCCTGCTAAACCGTACCTTGTGCCACGTCAAGGTTCTGTATCTACGCCCCGATGGCAAGAGGTCAAAGTAGCGATACAGAGGATGATCGGTGTAATTTGTTATTGAGCGTTCTAAGCGTGTGATGGCCTTATCGTTCATATCAGCAAGTGTGGGTGTGGGAAGTTTCATGATCTTGGACGCAATACCGGTAATACTGTAAAGTTTGTTTCTGTTAGGCATGGACAGTATAGTGAAGAAACATTCTGAGCAATACAACATAAAAGCTTTTGTACAGTAATAACAGAAGATGGGGGGCAAAAGACAGTGATCTTAATTTATGGATTACATGAATCTTCTGTCTATCTAGGTCGTCCTCAGACGAGCCCTCCATCGTTGTTTCCAGTCATCTCGGTTCTCCATACATCTGGCCAGCTCATTGGTGTTCTGTGTCCCTACGTCTTCCTTGAGTACGTCCACGTATGTTTTTGTGGGACGTCCTCGCGACCGGTGCCCATGTGTTGGCTCCCACAGTACCAATTTGCTGGCTGGAAGCTCCTGGTGTCTTTGGCAGTGTCCTGCTAGTCTTAAGTTTATTGTCCACAGTGAGTCCAAGATATGTGAAGCTATCAAGCTATCAGCTATGTTAGTTAGGTAAAGTTAGCCAAAAGTTAATCCAATCTGGGAACTAAATCAAAATCAATATCTTTCTTCATAAATGTGTTCATAAAGGTGTCAACTATCACCTCTGAACTTTCTCAATCACAACTCCCTTGGGGAACTTTGTGAGAACCAATCAAAGTTGGGGGTATTGGGATACCTGGGCCTGGGATTAAAGGGGATAAAATGAAAAGAATGTCAATATGAGCATATGTGGTGTCGAGAGTAATATGTAATATAATAAGTTATATTACTTTTTTTTTTTCCTGCAAAATTTGTTTAGCCAGCTCCTTTTAGAACTGAATCCAATGTATTGGAACAATAAGAGTCTATGGGATGCGATTAAAGAAATTATAATTGCAGGCTTTGTAATTAATTAATCTCAATTAATCACATTTTAATCACACATCAATATATGACCTGGGAACAGTTTACTTTTTTTAATGGATTTTGGTATAGGCCTACAAGCGAATCAATTAATAATTAAGACTATAACCCAACAAAACATTGCTTATTTTTTATTACATTTTAAACTCTCAGCTCTGTTGAAGACCCCTGCCTATATTATCCTTAAATAATAGGCTACATATTTTCTTTTCTGCCTAAAAAGTGTAGGCTATTTTAGACGTGAGGTGCAGTGTGTTCCCACTAAGGAAAGTAGGCTTTCAACTCCCTGAGGGTGCTGAGGCCTGCTTTGCACCCTCATTTTGGCCAGGGAGCACCCCCACCTCAGTAATTCCCGAAATTTACATTATAATACAGTAGATCAGCATTGGCTGGCCACAACCGGTTTGGCACACTCCCATTGGTATGCAAATTTAGCCTTTTGTTTTCACCTGGCCGATTTGAGTTGGGTATCCTTCACTTAAAGCATAGCACCCTCAGCCATAGCACCCTCAGCCATTGTGGGCTGCCGCCGGCCCTGACATGACAGACAGTGGAGGCTACGCTAACTGGCTAACCGCAGCAACTCAGTCCGCAGTGGTCCACGGTGGTCCCGCTGAGCTCCGCGGACGGTCCGCGGCGGACCCCTCCGCGGCGGACCCCGCGGCGGACCCCTCCGCGGCCGAGAGGAGTGCTTGTAGATTGTAAACGTCCCATCCATGTAAGCGCATCGCACGTTGTATGCTCTCTCTGTAACTGTGACAGGCAACGCAGCGCTGACACTGGTCCATGCACTGGTCTCATGACATAAGCAACGTCATAACTGTGCGCGCTGCGCAAATGACTGATCTACAAGCTACATCGCATCTCTGTAGATGTATGTTGATATCTTGTAGATCTGTTCTTTTTCTGCAATCGGCTAAAATGGCTAGTAACGGAGTAACAAGGCTTTTTTTTTTGCGGAGTAAAGCGTTATATATTACCATTTTTTTTAGAGTAATACCTTACACTACTCGTTACTGGAAAAAGTAATAATATTACAGTAATATATTATTAGTAATTCGTTACTGCCCAACACTGGTGGTGTGTAATTAGGGTATTTTTGGGCTGCTGAATCCATTCCAGCCATTAGTTTTCAGTTTAAATGACTCCTTGGCCATAAAATAGGCCTAATTGGCTAAGGCTTAGCCAATCATGTCATTCGAGTTCACCTGTGTCCTGTTAGTCCCTATGCTTTAAACCCTTTTGAGTGTTCCTTGTCAGATTGTATCATGTTATCATGTGTGTCATGATGTGCGCTTACCCACCTGATCTTGAATAGTTTTCATGAATTCAAACCATTTTTTTTATTGACAATATTATGTCTTGTGGACACAAAAAGGTAGTTTGTTGTGTCCTATTTCATGGCCAAGGAGTCATTTTTACTGATAACTAATGGTTGGAATGGATTCAACAGCCCCCAAATACCCTAATTATACACCTCATACGCTCATATTGGCCATTTTCTATTTTTTCCCCCTTTAATCCCAGGCCCACGGGATACCCCCAACTTTGATCTGCTCCCACAAAGTTCCCCAAGGGAGTTGTGATTGAGAAAGTTCAGAGGTGATAGTTGACACCTTTATGAACACATTTGTGAAGAAAGATATTGATTTTGATTTAGTTCCCAGATTTGTTTAACTTTCGGCTAACTTTACCTAACTATGTCCAGTTGTTTGAAAAAACAGCTCTTTTGTTTTGTCCACATTCAACTCAACTAGGTAATTGGTGTTCTGGAAGTCCGTAACAGAGTTATTGTCATGAAGCAGTCCGAGGATGGCAGTGTCATCAGAGTATTTAAAGTAGGTGATGTTGGAGGGTGAGGGGCTGATAGTCATTTGTGTATAGTGTGTAGAGGAAGGGACTGAGGACACATCCCTGCGGGGCTCTTGTGTTGGTGATGACTGTTGATGACAATGATGAACCTAGTTTAACTTTCTGTGGTCTATTACTGAGAAAGTTATGAATCCAGTTGATGAGTAGTGGAGGAATGCTGAGGTTGTGCAGTTTCTCAATCATGTGCTGGCGTAGGATGGTGTTAAAGGCAGAACTAAAGTCAACAAAAATAATAGTATAGTATAATAGTATAATATTAGAGGCAGAAATTGTGAAAATAGCAGATAAAAGCGTGTTATACAAAATGTAATGCCTCAAGTCTTAGTGCTTATAGGGTGGGGGAGTCCCCAATTATTACGGTCAACATAGCCAATCAGGAAGGCCAAAAATGATTACGGTCAACATGGACAATCAGGAAGCAGCATTCTCGGTTATGTCACCATTATAGAGCGAGTCTGATTCTGATTGGTGCAGTTAGTGTAGTTGAGTTCTATGGGGGGTTCTATGGTGGAGTGGTGACGTTCTGGCTAGCCAGGCATAGGGATGGGACGATAAGCAATATTATCGTTTATCGTGATAAAAAACACTCGCGAGAATTGTATCGTGGAAATGTAATTTATCGTGACATCGTCCTCCGTCATGCACTGGGATCAAATCACCTGTTATTTGGCGAGCTGCATATTGTACCACTTAAACCCTCTATAATTGGTAAAAGGTATTTATAATATACATACTTGATACAGTCTTTTTTCACTCTCTATCAAATGTCTTGGCCAAAATAATATGCCAAAAAATAGCCGATCTACAAGCTCACAACGTGTCACAATGCGTCGCAATTTGATTTCCACCATCTGTTCCCTCCCCACAAAGTAAGAGTGCATCCATCTCACTGCTATGCTGTCAAGACCGATAGCTTTGAGTTTATCAATCAGAATAGAGTGATCGACGGTGTCAAATGCCTTCTGGAGGTCCAGCATGACCATGCCGCAATATTTGCCACCGTGAATATTTTTTTGGCAAATGTTCCGCCCCAGGATAATGGATTTTGATTATCGCGATAATAATAAAATATTAAATTCAATTCAATCAATCATTCAATCGTAAATCGCGATTTCTTTTGTCACAATAATCGTGACATGAAATGTTCATATCGTCCCATCCCTAGCCAGGCAATGCATATGCAACCACACATCTTTTGTAGTTTAGATTTTACTTGTGCCAGCAGAGTGTGCAAGTACTGCTTTTGGTGTTTATGTCGCGTATCTGTTGCGTCCTCTCTCGTGTCCTCCGTTTGTGTTTACAGTACGCCCATAATGGACCCTATTCACGCCCCGCCCACTCAGCAAATTTCTCAGCAACTTCCTGGTGCTGACGTCATCTTTGAAGGGTAAAATAACACAGAAATCGCTGGACTTAAAGCCAACAAATCATTATTTCGAACGGTAAAGTAAATTATAATGCTTTGTGCCTTTTACTACCAGTAAGACTCCCACAAATATCACAACCTCCACCTCTCACGTCATACGGGTAGCCATAGTTACACCTGGAATGTTGAATCTCCATATATGGAGATAACCTACGCATCACACAAAGTCTGACCTCACCAGCCCATACTTGGGCATGGACGACTTATATCTCCATATACGGAGATGGCCATATATGGAGATACGATGACATCACAGAGTCCACAGCTGATGATGTGGCGTGATGTCATACAATACACAAACAAGCCCTATATAAAGGGGCAATTCTCACCAGGGAAGAGAGCATTGCCTGGAATGTTGAATCTCCATATATGGAGATAACCTACGCATCACACAAAGTCTGACCTCACCAGCCCATACTTGGGCATGGACGACTTATATCTCCATATACGGAGATGGCCATATATGGAGATACGATGACATCACAGAGTCCACAGCTGATGATGTGGCGTGATGTCATACAATAAACAAACAAGCCCTATATACTGATGCGATACGATGACATCACAGAGTCCACAGCTGATGATGTGGCGTGATGTCATACAATAAACAAACAAGCCCTATATACTGATGCGGAGATATGAGCAGGGCAAAGGTGTGACGTGACCGACCGACCGACCGACCGACCGACGGACGGACGGCCGGTGGAGGTTTTCATAGTAAACTGCTCCCTGACGGTCGCAATCATGTGTTCTTGATCATGCTAGCCGTATTTTATACTTCACTATTCGGAAATTGCATTAAATGTGCGATTTCTGTGTTAACTCTACTATGGGCTTTTAGCAGGGTTTTACCCTTCAAAGCGTCACTTCAGCACCAGGAAGTTGCTGAGTGGGCGGGGCGTGAATAGGGCTAATCAGGGACCAGCATTCATGGTGACGTCACCATCAATAGCCAATGTCACCAAGACTTTTATTTGGTGCTTTTATTTAGTTTTCATCAGTTAAAAAAGGGAGTCGATCAATGTTTTTTGTCATAGTTTAGTCGACGGGATTAACACTGTCCGTCCCGTCCCCAGGCAGGTGGTACATCCGTGAGGGTCCTCTGCGCACGGTGCCCCCCAGAGGATCGGAGGCCAAGCTGCGTCACTTCTTCCTGTTCTCCGACATGTTGCTTCAGGCTCAGCCCTTAGGCTCCGCCCACCCCACCCACCCAGGGAAGTTCAAAGGTCAGCGAGCCTTCCCTCTGACGGACTGCACCCTGGACCGGGTGTTTGGACACACCCACAGCCAGGGGGGGCTACTGAGCGTGAGTCACTATTTATATGTATTTATATAACACTAACCCACAGCCAGGGGGGGCTACTGAGCGTGAGTCACTATTTATATGTATTTATATAACACTAACCCACAGCCAGGGGGGGCTACTTAGCGTGAGTCACTATTTATATATATGTATTTATATAACACTAACCCACAGCCAGGGGGGGCTACTGAGCGTGAGTCACTATTTATTGCGACCGTTAGGTCGCAGTTACTATCAAAACCTCGGCCAGCTGTCCGTCAGTCTGTCCGTCAGTCCGTCCGTCAGTCTGTCTGTCACACTTTTGCCCTGCTCATATCTCCGCAACCGTTGCCCTGATCCATGCACCCATCAATTCTCACATGGCCCTCTTCTAGCGCCACCATGAGGCTGATTCTTGCTAAACACATTTTTGGGCACTGCTCCTACAAATTTTGCCCTAAAATCCCGCAAATCAGTACACAGTATGTCTACACTCATCTCATCAACATGGATCTGTCCCATCTAGCGCCACCTCCAGGCCGATTTTTTTAAACACATTTTTGGACACTACTCCTACAAATTTTGCCCTAAAATCACGCAAATCGCTACACAGTATGTCTACACTCATCTCATCAACATGGATCTGTCCCATATAGCGCCACCATCAGGCCGATTTTTTCAAACACATTTTTGGTCTAAAATCACGCTGCGACCTGACGGATCTCCCGATTAGGGAGTCTTACTGGTATATATGTATTTATATAACACTAACCCACAGCCAGGGGGGGCTTCTGTGCGTGAGTCACTATTTATACTCTATATCAGGGGTTTCCAAACTTTTTGTCTCAGGGCACCCCATAAATATTTTTTTAATAATGAGGCACCCCTACATTATAATTTTCACTCCCAGCACCTTATAGCATATTGTCGTTGTCAGGTGGAAACCTTGTATGTCCAAAACCGTTTGTTTTCTATTTATCTTCTATAAAATGTACTAAACTAGTGAAAACAGCAGAATCGTACACACATTTGAAACTTAGAGATGCGAGGTTTCTGCCTGACAGTGACGATATTTTAGCGATTATGTTGCGAGGAAAACGTTGAGATAATAGCCATTTTGGTTAGAACTGACTGAAAATAACTTTGTACTTCAAGTTTAAAATTATACTAAATAATATTTTTTGTGTGTCCAAATAAATTCCAAATATTATCAAATGATCTTGCGGCACCCCAGGGTGCCCCGTCACCCACTTTGAAAACCCCTGCACTATATTATGTACTTTTTATATGTGTTTATATATGTATTCATATAACAGAGAAGGGACTCCTGCACATCCAAACGAAAGGCATGTAGAAGGTGGAAGTCATAAGTCCGATTCGGACGGGATTAGTTTTACCTAGGGATCCCAGGTAAAATGTAAAGATCACTGAGGTTTTCTGTTTTTTTCGACCATGTCCGTAGTGGGGTAAAGATTACAGGCCATTTTACCTACCATAATAATCACTTCACAGGCCTCCTCTGATAAAACTAATCCTGTGCAAATCGTTATTGTACTACATTGATATGTTGACTGATTCTCTGCTCTCTCTCCCTGTCCGTCTGTCTGCCTGCCTGTCTGTCTGTCTGTCTGTCTGTCTGTCTGTCTGTCTGTCTCTCTCTTCTGTCCGTCTGTCTGTCTGCCTGCCTGTCTGTCTGTCTGTCTGTCTGTCTGCCTGTCTGTCTGTCTGTCATACAGCTGACGTTTCCTCAGGCTAAGCTGCTGTTGATGTCATGTGACCAAGAAGACATGAATGATTGGTTCAACAGTCTGACCTCTGCCATCACGTAATTATTATTATTATATTGGCCAGAAATACATGGGAAAACAGAAAATGATAGGACAACTAAGAACAACAGTGGTCCTAGTATACTACCCTGGGGGACTCCACAGTTTACTGGGGGGGGGGGTTCCTTTGATTTCCACCATCTGTTCCCTCCCCACCAAGTAAGTGTCATCCATCTCCATGCTGTGCTGTCAAGACCGATAGCTCAATCAATCAGAAGAGTGATCGACGGTGTCAAATGCCTTCTGGAGGTCCAGCATGACCATGCCACAATATTTGCCGGAATTGCATGTTTGATGTGTCATTCAAATAGATGAGGCATGTGTCTGTGGAATGGGACTCTCTGAAGCCAGATTGGAACTGTTAAATCATTTTTTTTTTCTGTTCAAGATATCTAGCCACCTGTTCGTAGACAATTTGTCAACCTTAGAGATGGAACTAAGAATTGAAATTGGGCGGTAGTTGCCAGGGTCAAGTTTACCTTTATTGTGCAGGGGGGTTACTTTGGCTAATTTGAAGTCCAGGGGGATGTAACCCTGCTTGATAGATGGATTAATAATGTGGGTAATGATTGGGGAAATGGAGGCGGCTGAGTCTATGAGAAATTTGGGGGGGATTTTGTCATGGCCAGCGGCTTTGTATTGAGGTTTGTATCAGTTTTTTAAACACTTCATCAGATCAGGAGAGTTTAAAATTGTCTTTGCTTACTACCCAAAGTTCCTGTAGAATTTCAAGATGTGCTTAACACCAAACAGCCCAGATGGAGCGGGCAGTTTTTTTGACCAGTGAAGTGGCCATGGAGGTGAAGTACTGTAGATGTTAAGACTGTCGGTGAGGAGGGTAATGGGAGATTTGATGGATATGTTGTTGGTTATGGATCTGAGTTTGGCGCCGCAGCCTAGTTGGGCTTTAAATAGCTTCCGTTCCATAGGTCTCGTGGTTTGTGGATGTTTTCCTTGACTTTATCGTCAGGAGGTTGACCGGTTTCTTACCCTTTTGGCCTCTTTACTGACCATTTGGAGTTGGGCTTCAAGGTGTTTGTCTGGGCCTTTTTTGAGTTTGTAATGCGGCGTAGCGGCCGCCATTCACGGCCGTTCAATGTCTGTCTTTCACATGGAGAAGAAAAAAATACAACCACAGCGTAGGGCATTCATGAATAGTGATTTTTAGTATTCGAATTATTCGACCTAAAATTATTTGAATAGTCGAATATTCGAACTGGCCAAACTGTCAAATATTAAGTACAAGAGGCGAACATTGTGAAAATAGCCGATTTACATGCTCACAACGCCTCGCGTTGCGAGCATGTAGATCTGCTATTTTCACAATATTTATCTGTGGAACTGAGTCACATTAAATGTAATACCTACAATTCCAAGTGCTTGTCAGGGTGGGGGTCCCCAGTTCAAATATGTTTATTTTGGGGGTCACAGCCTAAAAAGGTTTTTCATACCCCTGGTATAGAGCATTAACAAATTCATCCACCAGGGGCATTGACAACTCATTCTTATGACTTCCTTTTATAAGCACATTTTCGATTCGGTGAACAACGTCGACTAGTGACTTTGATATTCGAATATTCGAATATTTGGTGAATGCCCTACATGGCACCGTTGTGACCAAACGAGCAATGTGGGAAAACAAAGGGAGAAAAGGCCATTTTACCACACCCAGATAGAATGTGAATGAGGAAGTCGTGAAGCAGCAGCAGCTTTCGAGATGCATCATGGGATATGAATTTATTTCGCCCACCAGTGGCTTGTAGGGGTGTGAAAGAATATTCCATATTCGAAGATTCGTTCGAATGTTAACAATAAACGAATATTCGAAAGTAAAAAATTGAGCTTCGAATTAATTTATATTTAATTAAAACAAATCTACCGCACTTCTCGCGAGATTCTGGGCGCATGGAACGTTAAAAGGTGGCTGGTCTCGCAAGGCAGAAGTCTCCATTCGCTGCTGCAAAAGTGGGCTGATCTACAAGTCCACAATACGTCGCTGATCCAATACGCTGTGGGCTTGTACATTAACACTTGGGGAGCCAAACGCGTTCAGGGACGAGTTATGGCCACTAGATGTCACCCTGCCACAGGAAGTTATATCGTCGAGGGACGAGTCAACAAATAGTTAACTTTTCGAGACCGCAGCTTCCCTTTGCATGCCCTGAATCCATTACGTCACCCAGCCAGGGCAGGAAGCCCCCTGTCTCTCCCCACACGGAAGGATTTTACATGGCTTTAGATTCTACTTTGAAACATAAGAACGGCTTTATCTGAGAATGAGGTAAAAACAGCCCCATGGAGGCAGAGAGCTGATTGTTTTCACGGCGACACTTTACCGCGAATTTACCGCGATTTTTTTACCGCGAGTTTCGCGAGCGTTTGTAAACAAATGGAGTACCTCCTCAATCTTCTCTGGACACGCACGTGCACACGCACGAAGCTTGCGGGGCTCATCAAAACATAACGTAAGTCAATGGTGGCACCAGCAACAGCTATAAATGTTATAAACCTTGGCCGCCCATGTGTTAAGGGTGCCTATTTAGCGACACCGTCATACAGCGAAGAATAAACCTCCAGCTGCTTCACTTTCCCTTCACACACTGGCCGTCACATGTCGGAGTGGAGAGACAGATGCACTCGTCCGCCTCGCAGACAGTGCACAGTGCACACACAGTGCTTTTAAACTGGCTCACGTTGATTCAGAATGATTAACGAGTTAAGCTGAAACGGGCGACTCGTTTCGGTAGTGACGGGAAGGCATACAACAACGAGACTTCTCCACCGAAAACACTATAAAAAAGCATGGATTTCTTCTCTCACCGAGTCAATCTCCCCGCACGCAATAACGGTAAAACTCCCTCCGTCACTCACACTGCTCTTAATGTAGACTATCTAATTTGGTTCAAACCAGAACATAATCCATTGGTGTGATTATAATTGCTCATTTCATGTCGTGGCTGTTCCAACTCAACTCAATCACGGCTGCTGTGAGTGACGCTTTGCAACGAGGATCAGATTCTGCTCTAACGCAGGCACGTGCACACATACATCAAACGGGGCTTGAGCCCCTGCCCTTTTAACAGAGAATTGTCCACCAAAAAGCCCTTTTAGAAATGTCAGCCCCTGCCTCTCTTAACATTCTTTGCACGTCCCTGACCAACGCGGACCTGCACACAGTAAAAAAAAAAAGAAAAGCGATAGAAGCGACTGTCTAGAATAAAGGGCTTCGAATTTCGGATGCTTCGAATTATTCGATATTTTCGAATATTCGAATTTATTCGAATATACGGGGGATTTTCAGGCGAATATTCGAATGCTATTTTTGGCAAATTTTCACAGCCCTAGTGGCTTGTAGCTTTTCGGCGAAAATCGCCGTTTTTATTCCAAAATGGTCATTTGTGTGAATTGTTCAGATCAGTTAAAAAATGTTTGGGGGGGGGGTCGTGTGGTCAGAAAGATTGCGTTGAGCAGCAGTGAGAAGAGGAGCGTTTATTTCTTATTCTCGGCTCCGTCCGTTTTGTCAGTACAGTAGTGCTGAAGGTGGATGGGAAAGAGGGAAGTTTTATTCTTTAACAAATCAAGCGCTCCCTTTCCCTTGCATGCAGCCACAGAGCAGAGAGCTCAAAGCAGTCGCAAACTCGCAAAGTTGTTGTAGTGTGGTCGCGTAGTGCTGTAGCCTTGGAGTGACTGTGGACTTCAATGGATTCGCTTGCCTCACGATGCGGTCGTGCACTATATTCTGCATCGATGCGGTGACGTGACATAATGGATTATAGCCGATACGTTTGTTGATGATGTAGCTAAGCGTTAGCATGTAGCTAAGCGTAGCTAAACGAGCTACAAGCTTGTGCCTTTGTCTATGCCTGTCTATAAAAGACAAGTCCCTAAACATTAGGACATTACTATAACTATATCTGTAGGCTATATTATATTTTTTATTGTAGATTACATTTTCTTCATTATATCTAGAACAATCGGTGGTAGGCAAAGTCAAATTTTGCTGCATGTATTGTATATGTATGAGTACGTCGTCATTGTTTAACCGTGTTAGAATCGTGCAAATTCACCCAACCTGAAAAAGGTAAAAAAAAAATTACACCGCGCACATTTTACCCCCAGAAAATGTTGTCACTGGGTGAAAAAATGGGTTACAAAAGTGTCCCTGCACGTGATAACAGGCCCGCGGCGCTCCACTGGAGTAATGATAAAATGAATATCAAATATCTAAATACTGAATCAAGCAAATTGGGTTGTTCATAAAAGCCTGAATAGACAATACAATGTTGAAAGTGAAATATCCTTTTAATCCAGAGCGATTAAATGCATAGACATAGTAAACTAGGATCAACGTATTATCAGTCTAAACAGTTGGACACCAAAAAGGGGGAGAAGAGTCTGGGACTCGTTTTAGGTTAGGGAGAAGAGTCTGGCCAGTGGGACGTGTGGAGCATTCAAACATCACGTCACACGTTTGCCCAACTCATATCTCCGTCACCGTTGCCCCTATCCATGCCAAACTTTGCGCACACACTCCTTGGCTGCCAAACCACAACCTCCACCCCTCATTTCTCACATGGCCGCACCATGAGGCCGATTCTTGCAAAAAACATTTTTGGACACTGCTCCTACAGATTTTGCCCTAAAATCACGGAAAGCGGTACACAGTATCTCTACAGTCATGTCATCAATATGCATCTGTCCCATCTAGCACCACCATCAGGCCGATTTTTTCACATTTCTGGACACTGCTCCTACAGATTTTGCCTTAAAATCACGCAAAGTGTTTGTGTATGCGACCTGACGGTCGCTTATCTCCCGATTTAGGGAGTCTTAGGATCATAGGAAACCAAGAACATATCATCAACAGTAGGATACTTAAAGGAGGGAGAAGAGTCTGGGACGTGTGGAGCGTTGTCCAGGGTGTTTAAAGGAAGGTTCTGACAGCTTGTCTGTGTGTGTTGTTAGGAAGCTGAGGTCTAAGAACACAGTGATCCATCAGAGAGACGATCTGTGCAGGAGGCCCCTGCGCTCTGCCCCGGGAGACCCCACGTCTCCCAGGCCCCTGCACTCTGCCTTGGGAGACCCCAAGGAGAACGAGAACACACCCATTACCCCTGGGAGGAAGAGAACACAGGTGAGTCCAGTTCTCTCTCTCTCTCTCTCTGTCAACATTCCTCAGAAATTGATATGATATAGTACTTTATTGTCAGTTCACACGGAAATTTGTCTTGCGACACAGCGGCCATGTATGCGACAACATATATACAAACACAATGACACAAAGGAACAAAGACAGGTTTACATACATAAGGATAATACAGACAAAGTGCAATGTCCACCGCCCAGCCTACCTCTGGCCAAACTCCCTGATTAAGTCTTAAAAGTCGACTGATGGACAAAGGACCTTTTTAGTCTGACCTTATTGTATGCTGGAACCCCGTATCTCCTTCCTGAAGGCAGCAACCTATATTCTCTATGCAACACATGGCTACTGTTAGAGGTAATATTTCTTGCCAACCTTAGAATGCTGTTATCGTAAGTAGTCGTATATAGCCTCTGCAGTGGTTGTCCAACTATCTTTGAACAAATGTTCAGTTGTTGCAGCAGTTGTGACTTTAGGGCTGCAGACAAGCATCCATACCTGGTGGTACTACAGTACTGAAGAACACTCATAATGACAGAAGTGAAAAAACATGAGAAGAATCTGTCTACTAGCACCAAATGATCTTAAACTAGGGATGTCAGCGGTTAACCGGTTAGCCGACCGTTAAGGAAATAACCGGTTATGCTTAACGTTTTCACGGTTAATTTTCATAATAATATGATCGCATTTTTCTGGACCTGGATAGTGTTGTTTGGCTATGGAGATGTGATTTTGTTAAACAAACTCTGGGAGGCGCAAGAGAGTAGTCTTATGTCATGTCCAATAGAACGGTGAATGAGAGACAGCTGTTTTAGTGTTACGCAGTGGGGTCTGTGGACCGGTTGCACCGGGGAGGATGAGACAACGAGCGTCGGAGTACACAAAACAGAACACATAGCCAACAGAGGTATATCGGTCTGGGAGCATTTCAAAAGGAAAGGAGTGTAGACGACAGTATCTTTCTCAAATACAGGCATGAGGCATCTTAAACGACGAACTAAGTAGATTCTTTGCTTTGTTTTCTTACACACTGATTCAATCTGATCTTTCCATGACAAAAGATGTTCTATTACTACTCCGAGGTATGTATACAAACATACCTGGTTGATCTGTTCACCATGAATAGTAATGGGAGATCTGTATGTATCTAGTGGTGCACCAAAAACAATCTCTTCTGTCTTTTTTGTGTTAATGAAATTCAATTCCCGCCCTCCCTCCCCCCTTCATATCAAGAGAAAGTTGGCAAATTAGCAGATCTATTTTCTGCAACAGTTTGTAACTCACAGAGGGTGAAAGAGTCAGTAGCAGGCTAGCAGCTGCACCATGCAATGTGAGTGCTATGCGTGCATGACACACAAGAGAGCTATATCCTTCTACAGTACGTGCGTGACCAAGAGTTACGTTTCTCTAGTACAATGGTGTATGACCGGATTTCTTTCTCTTTTCTTTTTTTTATATTCAAATGGTTTTTTTTTTTCAATATTCAACATTTTAATATTAATTTACCATCTCTCTCTCTCTCTCTCTCTCTCTCTCTCTCTTTCTCTTTCTCTAATGACATCATGATGCCCCTCCTTCCAGGTGAGAGAGGAGCGCACTGAGCATGCTCAGAACCCGCACGGCGGTGGAAGCAGCTCAGATGAACCCGAGGCCTCCAAGAGGAGGAGACTGGAGAGGTAACACACACACACACACACACACACACACACACACACACACACACACACTCAGGCTCCATATACACGAAGACGATACACTGAGTCCTTTCCAAAACGTTTCCTGTACAGATGGAATCGGTGCATGCGGATTAAGGGACAGATTTAGGCTGTAACGTCATTGTTTCAGGAAGCTTTACAGAAAGAGACGCAAAGCCGCCGTCTTCATCTTCAACCGGGAGCCGTAGTCGTATGGACTGCGCCTCAGGTTAACTATGTGGTGGGGGTCCCTGGAACAACATATTTTGAGATGGGGAGGTCCGCAGCCAAATACATGTAATGTTGGGGGTACTTTACATGAAAAACTGATTTAGAACAGGGGTCTTCAATGTTTTCAGGTCAAGGACCCCTTAATTGAGACACAGATGAAGCAGGGGCCCCCACAACCTGTTCATAGATTCCATATAGTTTCATTGTTTGACAGCACAACTATCAGTGTATGTTTGGATTCATGTCAATTTGTGTTTTCAGATATTTAACCACTTGAAATGTCAATAATTAACAAAAAAAACTTGATCTTTCACTCTGTACTTAGTCTGCTCTTTTTCCCCTCTACACCAAAGCTCTTTGCTGAAAATGGCCGATGCATTGTGAGCTTGTAGATCTGCTATTTTTGTCTAAAGTTCTCAGAATATGGACGCTAGTGTTCAAGTGGTTAACATAAAAAAGGAGAAAAAAAGTTTCTATCACTCAAAGATTTGGAGGACCCCCTATAGTAACTCTTAGGACCCCCTAGGGGTCCCGGACCCCCTATTGAAGACCCTTGATTTAGAAGACATTTATAGAATCGTGTCAAAAATATTGTGTGAGTTTTCTTTTTCTTTAAAATTAAACATTCAAAAAAGGGGGTTAGTCAGTTGCATCCTGCAAATAATTCTACTTTCATTCAAACTTATAACTCTGACTGGGGAGGGATTCTAGGAGATTGGGTGGGTTATTGCTTTGAGTCTAATGATTATCACATCCTGATATATAATAAAAAGGTTGCCGACCCCTGGTTTAGATCATAGAATCACCTGTTATTCACTGTTTAGATCAGGGGTTCCCAAACTTTTTTGTCTCAGGGCACCCCATAATGTTTTTTAATCCGAGGCACCCCTACATTATAATTTTCACTCCCAGCACCTTATATTTATAGCATATCGTCGGGTGGAAACCTTGTATGTCCAAAACCGTTTGTTTTGTATTCATCATCTATAAAATGTACTAAACTAGTGAAAACAGCAGATCTACAAGCACACAACGCCTCACTTGTAGATCGGCTGTTTACACTAGTTTTGTGCTACAATCTTGTATGATGAAGCAGGGCTTTGCTTTACCAAAAAAACATTTGAAACTTGGAGATATGAGGTTTCTGCCCGACAGTGACGATATTTTAGTGATTATGTTGCGAGGAAAACGTTGAGATAATAGCCATTTTGGTTAGAACGGACTGAAAATAACTTTGTACTTAAAGTTTAAAATGATACTAAATATTTTTTCAAGTGTCCAAATAAATTCCAAATATTATCAAATTATCTCGCGGCACCCCTGGACTGCCGTCACGGCACCCCAGGGTGCCCCGTCACCCACTTTGAAAACCCCTGGTTTAGATCATAGAATCACAATCATCACAGGTGTCCAGAAGTCAAGTGGCTAAAATAGTTCTCATTGTATCGTTATGAAGAGGGAAGAAAACATAAAACTAATCATCATTTTATTGTCTTGTCTTGTCTGTCTGTCTGTCTGTCTGTCTGTCTGTCTGTCTGTCTGTCTGTCTGTCTGTCTGCCTATCTCTCTACCTGTCTGTCTGTATGTCTGTCTGTCTGTCTGTCTGTCTGTCTGTCTGTCTGTCTGTCTGTCTGTCTGTCTGTCTGTCTGTCTGTCTCTCAGCAGTGAGACAGCTGCCTCCTCCAGTTGTGTCATCCTGTGAGCATCCAGCGGAAACGGTGTTCCTCAGGGCTCGGTCATCGACCTCGTCCTTTTCTTCTGTCTCTCTACGTAAAGGGTTAAGAATCCCTGTTAGTGGAGTCCCCCAGGGCTATATACTAGAACCTGTGTGTTTTTCTTAACCAAACTGTCACTTTTTTGGTGTGACACACACACACACACACACACCAAAAAGCTGATCTACAAGCTCACAATGCGCTTTCACAAAGTGTTGTGAGCTTGTAGATCTGCTATTTTGTTACCGTCTGTTCAGCTCTCACCACCAGGCCCAGAAAACACACTCTAGGGTTCATGTGGTTAAAATGAGTATCGTTTTTATTTTCACATTAATATTCAGATCGGTTTAACATTTTTAATCTTTTAATTATTATTTTTAATTTTATGATCAGTTTAAAGCAACACATTTTAATTCTAGTGTTAATGTCAGTATGCATTTAAGATTTAACACATTTTAATTCTAGTGTTAATGTCAGTGTGCATTTAAGATTTAACACATTTTAATTCTAGTCTTAATGTCAGTGTGCATTTAAGATTAACACATTTTAATTCTAGTGTTAATACAAACACATTTAAATTGTAATGTTTGTGTCAATTCGACACAGAGTTTAAAACTAACAAGCTGTGATCGTCTAAAACGTAGACGGGAGTTTTTTTTGTTTTTTTAGTTCAAAGTTCTGGACTATATTTAAAATGTGATTTATCGGAATCAGCTTTATTATCCAGGTGTTTCCAAAGACGTTATTATTTAAACTTAATACTGCTTGAGGCGTCAGTTCTCCTCTATACCTGTGCAATAATGATGTAGAGTATAGAATAGTAAACCAAAGTATGGGAGACGCTCCACAGCGTGAATATTGATCAGCAGATGTTTAGAGCCAGAAACATCACAGTCTCAGAACATCTGGCTGAGGATGAAGGGTTTCATCTTGAAGCCCAGCATCTCGTCTGGAGACTTGAATAAACATTAAAGCCGCTTTTAAGATTTTTCAACAAATAGCAGATCTACAAGCTCGAAGCGCGGCACTCAGTGCTGTGCCGAGAGCTTGTCTATCTGCTATTTTTCAGTAATTTCAGGTCTTAATGGATCAACCCATTTAGACCTAAGGCTGATTCTAAAAACGCCTTCTAAAAGGCATAAGGTTTCTGAAAACCTTCAAGTTCTTATTAAAAACAAAATCGAATAAATAATGTTGCTATAATTACATATAGCAAATATTGATGAGACACAGAGGCTTGGAAAGGTAGAACACCAGGTTTAAATGGGTTAATCATCTGTGTCATTTTAGGTTTGATATTTTATTTTATTTGTATCGTTAACTTTTTAGCAAATCTTTGAATACTATATGTTATTTTAACTCATCCAGAGCCCAGGACATTAACGGATTAGGGGGTCCAGAGTGCCCCCTCCCGGCCCCATTAACGGCCATTGTCTTATTTTGAAGGCCAGAAGTCTAGACCGGAAGTACTTCCGGTCTGACGTCATCGGATCCTGCGACGGAACCGAACATTGTTTACGTGGTGCCATGCTGGATTGCATAGGAGCGTTTATACATGTGTTTTATAAGCGAGCATCTGCCTCCATCTTCGCTTCTAAAGTGTTGTTTTGAGATAATGGACATTAAAGATGAGATCGGCCGTCCACCTCAATGTTATGGGATGACTATTGTGTGCTCGTGGAGCCGTGATGATGACAAATCAGCGCGGATTTCGTCTCCGGAGCGTCGGCCATTGTACTAGGTATTTTTACTCGCCGTTACAGTAATATATTACTTATCGCGTGACATCACGCGAAAGGCACTAGATGAGTTAAAATGAACGTTTTAAAATCACATCTTTGTTTCTGGGGGGTCCCTGTAATTAACCTTAACCTTAATCTTTGAGAAGGGGTCCGAGGCCAAATGCATATAAGTGTGGGGGTCCTTGACATGAAAAGGTTTGAGAACCGCTGATGTATAGATAAGTGGGTTGTTGGTCAGCAGGGTCAGGGTTGGTTAATTCAGTGGTTCTCAACCTGTGCGTCGGGACCCCCTGGGGGGTCCCCGAATCATTTTGTGGGGGTCCCCAGATGATTAACTTAATGTGCAACATTAACTCTCTCAACAGTAAACAAACCAACATAAAGTTTAAGTTTATAGAGGGTATCTGCACATTTCTAAAGTGAAAATTTGAGAACTTTTTAATACCTCTAAAATGACAAATTAAACATTGGTCAAACTGTCAAATATTAGAGGAAGAAATTGTGAAAATAGCAGATCTACATGCTCACAACGCCTCGCAACGCGAGGTGTTGTGAGCATGTAGATCGAGCGGATTTTGGGACTTTTTTCCAGGTGTTTCACCTTGATTCTGATTCTGTCTCTAGAATGAGACAAAAACATAATACATCTCCATGAATTCAAGGCTTTGTGGGTTTTTTAAACTAAAGGAATGTGGGGGTTAGTTTTAGGCGCCGTTCACACTGCGTTTTGGCAACAAGAATTCCACAAAAGTGAAAGTCGGATAGGCCTTCTGTTCAGACGACAAGGGCATTTTCGGGGGTTAAAAACGGAACGATCTTGAAATGCAGAGTAGGGTGGAAAAGCTGACTCCTCTCTCCCCTCACGTTACCGTGTGAGCAACAGAAACACAAGAAGCAACAACGCATGCGAGGCTTTTTCTCTCCTACTAATACATACTGAATGCCCTCCTTAGTACTGTGATTTGGTGGCCGAGTGGTTGACGAGTTGGTTTTACGATCCATGTGCCCCGGGTTCGCGTCCCGCTCGGTCACTTCTTTCCGCCACCGCGGACAACCTTTTCTTTTTTCGGCAATAAAGTTATTATTATTATTATTACATTATTATCCATGACGGTGGTGATGAGCCGACTCGTTGCCGTTACCGAGTTATGTGAAAAATGTAATAATAATAATAATAACTTTATCGCCAGAAAAAAAGAAAAGGTTGTCCGCGGTGACGGAGAGAAGTGACCGAGCGGGACGCGAACCCGGGGCACATGGATCGTAAAACTAAATTGTTAACAGTTTACAGTTTACAGTTTAGGCATTTAGCAGATGCTTTTAATCCAAAGCGACTTACAATAAGCAGATAATACATTACTACAATAACAAGATAACATGTCAGAACATCAACAACAATATAACAAATGCATATGAATATCAAACATAATTTTCCGAATGTCTGAGTGAGTGTCTGTTTGTCTGTCTGTCTGTCTGAAACAGCGTTTCTCCTCAGTGGCTGGAGCAATTGATCTGAAATCGCATCACCATTAGCATATGAACACACCTGACATAACTGTGAAGCCCGTTTGTCACTTTCACAAATCATATGCTGTATATTAGCATGTTTGTGGTGTATCTACTATCTATTCTGCATCTAGCATGAGGCATATCTATTCTGCATCTAGCATGAGGCAACATGTTTAACCAGCTGTGTGTGTGTGTGTGTGTGTGTGTGTGTGTGTGTGTGTGTGTGTGTGTGTGTGTGTGTGTGTGTGTGTGTGTGTGTGTGTGTGTGTGTGTGTGTGTGTGTGTGTGTGTGTGTGTGGGGGCGGGCGGGCGGGCGGGCGGGGGGGGGGGGGGGGGGAGAGACAGTATCTCTGTAGCCATTAAACGAAACGGGTATTTCTTACATTGATGCTCCTCCTTACTTTCCATCCCTCATATACTGAGTGCACATCCCATAACCCACACACTGCACATAATTTCGGAGCTCATATATTTGAACGGGTAAGGGCTAGTCAATCTAAAACAATAAAATCAGTAAAGAGAAAACCCCCCAAAAAAAAAAAAAAAGAATGTTGACTAGCTTCATCTATGGTCATTGAGTGTTTCAGTAGTGCTATGGGTCAAGGTGGAGTCTGAAAAGGTGAGTCTTCAGTCCACGGCGAAAGCTAGCCAGTGAGTCAGTTGTTCTAAGTGCGACAGGAAGTTTATTCAACAGCTTGGGGGCCAGGAGGGCAAACTGTCTCGGACGAGTGGATATCTGTCCTGCCACAGTACTAAGAAAGGCATTCAGAATGTATTAGTATTAGAGAAAAAGCCTAGCATGCGTTGTTGCTTCTTGCGTTTCTGTTGCTCACACGGTGACATGGACACTACATCATTTCGGCTTCATATGAACGCTTGATAAAAGGCAAAACGCAACGCCGTTTTCTCTACAGTGTTGCCGCATGTACGGAGCCTTAGTTCTATCAGCAACTGATAGAAAATAATACTTTTTTTGGGGGGGGGGGGGGGGGGGGGGTCATTACAAAACAAAAAACAATCTAACTCAAGTGCCTTTCGGACAGGAGGCGGTTTACGCGTCCTAGTAATTCATTTACAATGAGTGGCGGGCAATTATTTGGAACGGGCGGAGAAGCTGAAGGGAGTATTATTCAGTAGAAATCATTGTATCTATCTTTCAGAAAGGGCAGATAGTTTTGCCAACCCATTTTCCCTTCACAATGCTGAAAGACTTATATTTATGTATCCCACTCAACTCCTTGAAACTTGTTTAGATTACACTCCAGGAATGGTTGAAAGACCTTCATTACATGGCTCCAACACACATGGCTTATTGCTGGTTTTATTATCACCGCCAATAATGGTTGAATCAAGAAGTTATTGTGTATTTAATCAGCCTGGGTAATTATTTAATTAGCCTAGATAATTAATTCACCCATTAAAACCAGGAGAGCGTCTGTCATTTCAGAAAATAGCAGATCTTCAAGCACACTGTGCATCACTTCGTGCCGTGCTTGTACATCTGCTATTTTTGAATCATTTTCATAAAATCTTGCAAGTGTTAAGCTTGTGGATCTGATATTTTTGTAAAATCTTGAAAGTGTGAGAACTGTAGAAGGAGGCATTTGTTGAATTGGGCTCAGGCCTCAATGGGTTCATTAGCCTGGATGATTAATTAATTTGCCTAGATAATCAATTCATTATCCTAGATAATTAGTTAAGACGTTTCTATGCATATACATGTATGGTGCCTTCTGTCAGTCAGTTGTGATGTCATAAGTGGATGAGCTGCAATTTGTTCATAAATGTGACGTTTGAATGTGTTTAATCTAAGTAGGCCTAAGTAGGCTATCATAATTCCTTTCATTGTGTGACACTTTTCTTTTATATAAAACACTTTATTATATGCACCAATCAGTAATCACTAGTGAAATCAACATTTTTATCAACTGTTTTTATGATTTATGTATTTTAATATGTTTTACATTTTCACATCTATGTGTGTTATATTATGTGCTGCTACTGTTACACTGGTTACTTTATTGAAAAGCCTCAATAAACTGTAATGGATACAAAGTATCGTCACCATTTTAAGTATTATATTTATATATTTATGTATAGACTTCACTAGTCTTGTGCAACGGTCTTGTATGATGAAGCAGGGAAAAAGATTTACACATTTGAAACTTGGAGATACAAGGTTTCTCCCCGACAGTGACGATATTTTAGTGATTATGTTGCGAGGGAAACGTTGAGATAATAGCCATTTTGGTTAGAACTGACTGAAAATAACTTTGAACTTCAAGTTTAATATTATACTAAATAATATATTTTTTTCAAGTGTCCAAATGAATTCCAAATATTATCAAATGATCTCGTGGCACCCCTGGACTGCCGTCACGGCACCCCAGGGTGCCCTGTCACCCACTTGAAAACCCACGCTTTACTGTAGTTGCAGCATGCAACATGGATTGATACACGGGACAAATTCTTTCAACGCAAAATACTGCGTTCAAGATCAGGAGATTTCGAGAGACTCCTGAATGCTGCCTTTGGATATGGCATGGAAATAATTGATCTATAAGATGACAACGCATCGCGTTTACAATTCCTGAACCTGTTTAAAAAAATTTAAACATTTTAAATATATTGGCCTGTGTAATGACACACCTAAAATATGGTAACCACGCTGATTTAAATAATGGACTTGGTGCGTAAAGCTGCGATCCATCACTTTTTTGTGTGAATAACACATTATTTTAACCAATCTGTTTAGCACAGCACTGCAGTGGTTGGAGGTGGACTCCCTGCTATGACATTTAGATCCCGAGTGGAAGACTGGGGATCGATCCCAACTTTAATCATATCTAACTATACTTATTTCATGTAATTGTTTTTAGCGCATTGTAACCGATCTATAAGATGAATAACACATTATTTTAACCAATCTGTAGCACATCTGCAGTGGTGGACTCCCTGCTCTGACATTTAGATCCTGTGGTCAGGTAGGACACCTACTGGTTGACAAGAGGTACTGCACTCCCACACACATTCTAGTTCAGTGTTTCTCAACCACTTGTGCCTGGGGACCTTGGGTGTGCCCCTGAGAAGGGTCAAGTGTACCCCTTGAAACTGCTTGAAAGCCAGTATTGTATTTCATTTAAAAATGATTTAAACTAGTGAAAACAGCAGATCTACAAGCACACAACGCCTCGCGGGGTGCGAGGCGTTGTGTGTGCTTGTAGATCTGCTGTTTTCACTACTGTTGTGCGACAGTGACAATATTTACACCCCTGTATTATGTTTCTGTGTCCATGGATTCTTGGGACATGAAAAGTGTGCCCATGCAGAGGTTGAGAAACACTGTTCTAGTTCAACAGTCATAATGTCAGTGCTCTCATGGGGGACCCTGGCTCCAATCCCAGGTAGGATATGTAACCTGATCACCTGGCTGAAAGAGTGAGCGCTGGAACACATGTCCTGACTCCTGGTCCAGCTGTATCTGAAGTGTTAGCCAACAAATTCCATGACTGAAATCGGTGCTATCAAAGCTACTCATCTAGCAAATATATTCCCAACTGTAAACACAAAAATAGACATGGCAGCAGTACCTTTTAACTAGTCATTTACAGTAATAGTTCATAATAATATTATGATGATGATGATGAAGCAGTAAAAACATTTTTATTGGTTGATGCGGTTGAATCTTGTCACCTATTGACTTGTTTCAAACTACTTCTGTTTTTGTCCTTGTATCAGACAGGGCATATACTATAAAACTATAAAGTCATATATGAAACATAATAAAAATAATTTCCAGTATCATACTTTTACATGGATTTATTCTCTGGTAGTGGAACAGTGTACAGTAATATACCGGATGCAACAAAAAGCAAAACAATAATCTTGAGCTTGTACAAAATTATTGTAATAATGTTGAAATACATTTTATCTCCAATGAAAGCTCACATGGTTGGAAATGTATGCACTGTAACATGTTCAGAGCCCAACTAGCATTCTAATGAATTTAATGCGACTGACGTGTTTTTTTTTAGTTTTGTTTTTTAAAGATTTAAGAAAGGAAAACATCACCATCATGTCATCCTTGACTGAAAATATCAGCCTGATGTATCACCTGGATGATACAAAATGTCTTCTATAAGCTGACTTATGTACTATACAACAACATTGAAATATGTATAGGCCTACATGATAATATACATATTTTCTAACTAAAATTAAACAAAAAGCTCTTGATGTCAAAACTGCAAAATAAACATGAACCTAAACACCAACCAGTGTAGAAATAATCATATTAATAGGCTACATAGACAGACACAAATGTTCATCTGTACAACTCAAAGGTAGGCCTACGTTTTAGGGAACTGATTTGAATGCTTCAGTACACTGAAAAGAACACAATTCCAATCACCATTTAGCCCTATTCACAGCCCACCCACTCAGCAAATTTCTCAGCAACTTCCTGGTGCTGACGTCAGTTTAGAAGGGGAAACTATAACAGAAATAGCTGGTCTTAAAGCCAACAAATCATTATTTCGAACAGTAAAGTAAATTATAATGCTTTGTACCTTTTACTATCTTGTGTTCTTGATCATGCTATAGCCGTATTTTATGCTTTAATATTCGGAAATTGCATTAAATGTGCGATTTCGGTGTTAACTCTATGGGCTTTTAGCAGGGTTTTACCCTTCAAAACGTGACTTCAGCACCAGGGGGAAGCTGAGTGGGCGGGCCGTGAATAGGGCTATTTGTGAGCTTGTGGATCTGCTACTTTGGCAAATGTAAAAATCAGTGGCGTCAGTTCAGCAAAAGCTAGGGTATGGCAAAGATGGGAGTCCTCATGGATAAGAGGCATTAGATTTTGTATAACACGGACAACGCCTTGAGGCGTTGTGAGCATTTTGGCAGTTTTTTACACAGGTTTCTACGGTTTCTTGGGCTGGATATGGCAGCCTGGAACGGTTCAAGTGCAGCTAAACTTGGCGTGTTAGTAAATGTGCCACAATTAACAATAATGCATTGCACCTGTGCAGCTGACCTACGGAACCTGGGAATATACCATTTTGTCAAGATGGGGAGAAGTGTGGAGAATAGTTAAAGTGACCATTTTGTTACATTTTGCATTTGTAGTTATTTTACTGTAATTTAACAACATAATAACCAGCAAAGATAGACAAAGAGACATTCATGGATTTATATTTAAAAGTAACTTTTATTTCCCCCCCTGGACCCAGGGTATGGCAGCTGCATACCCCTGCCATACCCAATTGACGACCCTGGTAAAAATCAAGCCTAAGGTAGGCCTACATCTACATCTTCATCTCTCACACGCACCACATCAGTGTCTGCCTGACTTGGTGCTACACTCATGGTGTCGTATCCTGAAGAGGCTGCTATGGGTTCATAATGTTTGATCAGCCAATCAGAGACCTTGGCAGGTGACCAGCGGTATAAAAGTCCTGTTCCACCACTCACTGCAACAGAAGACAACAGACAGCAAGACATTTACAATGAAAATAAAAACACACCTGGATGTGAAAACCCTGCAGCCCAGCACAACATCTCTACATGGCTCTGTTCCTGATTATGAACCATGATGGCATTTTGACCTTTTACACCCAATAGTTCATCATCTCTTCAGGACAGACTACTGATCATTCCCTCCCAGTTTCATGAAAATACACTTGTCCATTCTTATTTTATGCAAGGATGCATGCTTAAGTTGCATGCACATGCATACGGACATAGACTACTCACGCACATTTAAAATGTGCGATTCAAATGTGACAAAGTTATGAGGATAAAAGTACTCACTACTTGGTTTTTGTGGCTCCGTCACCAGAAACTTCAACATCCTCTCTATCACTTCCTCCTCTCTCTTCTTCCATTCTTCTGGTGTTAGAGTTTTCTTTCCTCTCACTCTTTCAAACAGGGTCTTCTGTCGTGTCTCAGGGGATGAGGGTCCTCCGTAAGAAGACTGAAACAACAGATACTTGCATACATCAATGAACACCAAGTTTAACTACATGTAATGAAATATTAATAAAGACGTAAGAGCCAGGAAGGAAAAAGGAATTAAGGTTTTTACCATGATGACGTATGATGTAAAAAATACCATGAATAAATATATAGGTTCTAAATAGGGCCATATAGGGCCATTGTTTTTACAATCATCATGTGTATGATGCCGAATTGACATCAATACAATAAATCCATATGTATGATGCATGAGTGTGATTTATTTTTTATTTTTTCATTTTCGTCTATGAAACATCTCCACCTGACCCTTCTTTGTAAATACCTTTTATTTTGCTAATTTTTTGTTTTTCTGTAGATATCTACTGCATAGTACTGTGTTCTATCTGTCTGTCATTCATGTTATATGAGTTAAAGAGAAGGAAATTAGCCGCAAGACTTACCTGAGTTTCCTTTTAGTTGACCTTGTTTGTACCAGTGAACTGTACTGTCATGAAACTACCTTTCCCTATTATATGCAAACCTCTAATAAATACTTCAATCAATCGATGCCACTTACATCAGTGTCTGCCAGGCTGTAAACTTCCCTCAAGGGGTCATATCCTGAAGAGCGTGTTTCACCACTCACTGGAACAGAAGACAACAGACAGCAAGACGTTTACAATATGAAACATTATGTCATTTTGACCTTGACCTCTTCCACCTACTGACCATTCTCCACACGTTTCATGAAAATACATCCATCCATCCATCCACACACACGCACGCACGCACGCACGCACAATTACAAACGTATCACCTTTGTCTTTTCATAATTTAATACGTAGTGAAAATAGGCTCCCTTTTTTATAAATATTGATCCAATGAAAAGTATTAACAAGATTGTGAGTAAATAATAATAATTGGATCTATTGAAACACTTTTTTTTTAAAAGTAACTATTGGACATACAAGGTTTCCACCTGACAGTGATGTAAACAGGATATTGATACTCACTGCTTGGAGGAAGCCACTTCATGCTGTTCTTTCTCCTGACAGCTGGTAGGGTTGATTCTACTGGCTCCTTCACCACAGACTTAAACTAAAATAAAGATTAAAATGTGTTTTATTGAAACATTTGTGAAGATGCAATGGAACATCTTCCTCTCTCACACTTACATCAGCATCGGCCTGGCTGGAAACTTCACTCATGTTTCCAACTCCTGAAGAATGTGTTCCACCACTCACTGGAACAAAAGACAACAGAGAGATCCTTACCTCCAAGTTTTCAAAATACACCCACTTGGATCCATTGAAACACAGGTTTTTCATTTTGTAACGTTATTGAACATACAAGATTTCCACCTGACAGTGATGATAATGCGGACTGGATATTGATACTCACTGCTTGGAGGAAGCCACTTCATGCTGTTCCTTCTCCTGACAGCTGGCAGGCTTGATTCAACATCTACTGGCTCCTTCACCACAGACTTAAAAATAACATATTATATAAAAGGAATGAGAATTAAAATGTGTGTGATTAATGTCAGACTAAAGTTTCATTTATGAAACATCTTCCACTCTCACACTTACCTCAGCATCAGTCTGGGTGGGAGCTTCACTTGTGGTGTCATATCCTGAAGAGCGTGTTCCACCACTCACTGGAACAGAAGACAACAGACAGCAAGAGATTTACAATGAGAATACAGGCCCCGTACATACTGAAACGCTCTGTAGAGAAAACGGCGAGGTCCCGGGATATCGCCGTTGCGTTTTGCCTTTTATCAAGCGTTCATATGAAGCCGAAATGATGTAGTGTCCATGTCACCGTGTGAACAACAGAAACTAGGCTTTTTTCTCTCTACTATTATATACTGAATGCCCTCCTCAACACTGTGGCTATTGGTGGCCGAGTGGTTAAGGCTTTGTTTTTTCGATCCATGCACCCCAGGTTCGCGTCCCGCTCGGCCACTTCTTTCCGCCACCACGGACAACCTTTTTTTTTTGTTTTCGGCGATAAAGTTATTATAATTATTATTTTTTAAAAAAGAGAGAAAAGGTGTTTGCGGTGGCAAAAAGAAGTGACACGAGCGGGACGCAACCCCGGGGCGCATGGATTGAAAAGGCAAAACCTTGTCCACTAGGCCACGAAGCCACAGTGGTGAGAAGGGCATTCAGTATGTATTAGTAGACGAGAAAAAGCCTAGAAATCTTTCCCACATGTGTTGTTGCTTTTTGCGTTTCTGTTGTTCACACGGTGACGCGAGGGGATGGCTGAGTCAGCTTTTCTTTTTCTGCGTTTTAAGATCGTTCTGTTTTTAACCCCCAAAAATGCTGAACGGAAGGTCTATCTGACTTTTCCTTTTGGCGGAATTCTCGTTGCAAAAACGCAGTGTGAACGGCGCCTGAAACACACCTGGATGTGAAAACCCTGCAGCCCAGCACAACATCTCTACATGTCTCTGTCTCACATATGAACCATGATGTCATTTTGACATTAAACCTCTTCCACCCAAAAGTTTATCATCACACACACACACACACACACACACACACACACACACACACACACACACACACACATGCACGCCCGCATGCAGGCATGCACGCTCGTGCACAGGAACAATGACAATATGCTGCAAACAAGATATTGATACTCACTACTTGGAGGAAGTACGTTAATGCTGTTCCTTTTCCTGACAGCTGGCAGGGTTGCTTCATCTGTCTCCGTCACCACAGACTTCAACATCCTCTCTATCATCTCCTGCTCTCTGTTCTTCCATTGTTCTTCAGTTCTTCCTTTCAGTCTAAGACCGAAAGGAGGGATCATCTGTCTTGAAGGTCTAAATTGTCCTCTGTCCCTCATCACCATGTCTTCTATTTTCTCCATCAGCTCTTCTATCTCTGAAATGTCCCAGTAGAAGAATTGGAGAACATGGTACCTGGAGCCACATTTCTCCAGGATCCACCTCAGAGGTTCTCCTTCAGACTGGACGTACTCCTCAACACATTTCTCTCCCAGCCAGAATCCCCATGTGAACAGAACCAGTGTGTGTGTCCAGACTCTGACCCCCAGCAGCTCCATGTGTTCCTCCACTGATCTCCTGTCAGCTTCAGAGAAACTGGACCTGACATCAACAGTCAACAGGACAGCATGGAGTTCAGGAGAACACAGAGTCACACCGTGTTGAAGGATGTGCTTGATCTTCTGTGATGGAGGTGTAGTCGACCAGTCTGGACAGTTCACCACACTCACTTTTCTTCCAGCAACTCGTCTCTGTTGTCTGACACATTCTTTCAGTTTAGTATGGGTTTTAAACTCCTGGAATATGAAGTTTACTGTATGTTAGTCATAATAAACAAAACTACTTCATTCTCTCCTCACAGGAGTTTATCAACGTTGTGATGTGATGTGTTGTGACATTTCAAACCTTACTTTTGACATTATCTTCAGAAAACATATTTGATCCCTTTGCTGTTTACTTACTTCGAGTGAGGATATTCATTATAACATCACATTCATATAATATTGCTCACCTTGAATGGAATTTGTTTAAACACTTTCTCCTGCAGTATGTGATTTCCAGCAATGCTTCTCTGATCCTGTTCTCCACCAACCAACATTGCCTTCACCTCTGGTAGACTCTGATGTTCTCCTGACACACAACATGCGCGAATGCACGCCCACACACACACACACACACACACACACACACACACACACACACACACACACACACACACACACACATTAATTATTAATTAATAAATCACCAATGAGTCAATCTGTTGGTCATTAGATCAATTCAATGGAGGAAAAGTAGGATATCATCCGGTCTAGACCGGATCAAACGACCTGTAAACAAAGACCAGGCTTTCCCCCAGGAAGCCTGGTGACGTGAGGTTATACTTTAATACTTCTGCACCTCATCATTAAACGCACCCTAATTTATTCATTGCCTATTCACATTATTTATCCCAATTTGCATACTGTACTTGAGTAAATGTACTTGGTTACTTTTGACCTCTGTATCAGTTATAACATTACGTTTTTATTGAGAATATTATTAAACAATATAAAAATTGTCAAGGACAGAGAAACAGACTGACACACAGGCACGCACACACATGTGCACACACGCACGCACCCACCCACACACACACAGACACACACACACACACACACACACACACACACACACACACACACACACACACACACATTTGAACATTAAACATCACCTTCAAACAGAGCTTTCAGAGCAGTTCTTTGTCTGTATGTCTTGTTCATGAATGTGTGGACATGTTCCTCTATGATCTTCTTCCTCTCTGACAACTTCTCTGAAACATCTCCATCATCTTCATAGTGTCCACCTCTGTTTCCTGTCACCATCTCTTCTATCTTCTGCAGAAGCTCTGTGACCTGAGGGCCATCTGTCTTCTGATTGTTGAAGACAAGGTACCGGTTCCCACATTTGTCAACAAGCCAGTGGAGGTCTTCCCCTTCCGCCTCAATGTGCAGCTCAATGCTTGTGTCTCCCAGACAATCTCCATGGGTGAACAGTACCATAGCATGACTCCACACGCTCTGTGGCAGAAGTGACATGTGTTCCTCTAATGCTACTCTCTGTGCTTTGGTGAATGCTCTATCAAGAGGAACCATCAGAAGAACAGCATGTGGTCCAGGAAGGCAGAGAGACACACTGTTCTGGATCTCCAGTTTGTCCATCTCTGAGGTCTTCTGTAGTGGACTGTTGTAGAGCCAGCCTGGTGAGTCCACCACTGTCACCTGTCTCCCTGCTACTTCACCTTGTCTCACCTCACACTGCACTGACCTCTGCGCTGCCAACCGACCTGACTTACGAACTTTAAAAACTCTTCTTCCCAGAATGGTGTTTCCTGCTGAGCTCTTCCCGGATGAACGCCTTCCCAACAACACAATCCTGAGGTCAGTCAGTCCTGTCAGAGAAAACATTGTTTACTTTCACTGTGAAAACGTCTAATAGGAAGACAGAGTGGGGTGGGCTTATGCAATTACAAATCATTCCTATTGGCCCGCTAAGTACACACACCAAGTTTTGAGATGGTACCATGCTGCAAACTAGAGTTATGGATGTTTAAAGCCCAGCCAATAGGAAGACAGAGTGGGGTGGGCTTATGCAATTACAGATCATTCCTTGGCCGTCTAAGTACACACACCAAGTTTCAAGACGGTACCATGCTGCAAACTGGAGTTATAGCTGTTTAAACTCAGCCAACAGGGATATAGGGGCGGTGCTTGAGAGGGGGCGGGGCTTACACACCGAGTTTTGAGATGGTACCATGCTGCAAACTGGAGTTATGGCTGTTTAAAGCCCAGTCAATAGGAAGGCAGAGGGGGCGGGCTATGCAATTACAGATTATTCATATTGGCCGTCTAAGTACACACACCAAGTTTCGAGACTGTACCATGATGCAGACTGGAGTTATGGATGTTTAAAGCCCAGCCAATAGTAAGACAGAGGGGGCGGCAAATTAGTCGACAAATTAACACTGCTTGTCATGAAAAAGAAAAAATGGCCTGTGTTCCAATGTATATTATAATGTAATTGCGACCGTAGGTCGCAGATTAGTATTTGAACGGTCACAGCTTGTCCGTATGTTTGTATCTCTGTCTGTCTGTCACGCCTGACACTTTGGTTCGGTTCTATGGGTTTGTCGCTCTGACATCATGCTCTGATGTCACTGTGATGTCATGGTTATCACTCTGAACAGAATGGCTTTGCCGCTCTGACATCACGCTCTGACTTCACTGTGATGTCACACTAACAGAATCCCTTTTATGCCCATGTATGGAGTTCCCTGATGTCATCAATATTAAGCCCATATCTAACAGGACTTCATGCCCATATATGGAGGCCACATCAGCCACATCCCACGCTAACAAAATCCATATATGGCCAAGACAGCCTATATCTGTGTGGCTGGTTCTACAGACAGGGATCTCCATGTATGGGCATAAAAGGATATGATGTCAGATGTCATAGGACTTTCACATAACGAATAATTTCACATCACAACATATCTCCATATACAGACACAGTACATGGATCTCCATATAGGCCTATGGCCATATATGGGTAACTGATCCGATATACATCACTGGCCAGATGGCCAAGAATTGGCCCTGAGGCGTCTTACTAGTCATTATTTAAAGCTTTTTCACTTTATTATTTATACTGTAGGACAGACCGACAGTCTGTCAGTCTGTCGGTGATGAAAGTGGTTAAGTCTGTGCTCATCACATACTTAACCACTTTCATCACGACGTGCTGCAATGTGTTGTGAGCTTTGATTTGATATTTTGGTTATTGTGCAAAACTTAGTGTTACAAAGTTTTTTTTCTTTATTAAGCCTAGGAGTAGGAAAGAACACTAAAGCCCCTTTTCGACTGCAGCTTTAGCACCACACCATACCACACCACACCACACCGCACCACATAAAAATATCTACATTTTCCATTACACAAAAGTACCCCTATCGGTAAGAAACAAATTGACTCTTTTAACTGTGATTATAATACAATATAAATTTGTATTGTAACTATCCTAAATTATAATACACTATAATGGATTATAACTGTGATTATAATACACTATAAAGTATTACTATGATAATTATAATACACTATAATAGATTATAATAGTGGTTATAACACAATATAATCTATTATCATGTATTACAACTATATCCTGGTGGTCTAAATGAAAAGTCAGTGAGTGATCAGTCATTATGAAGTGTTTGGCCCTGTTTGGCCTAGCTCAGACCTACTCTAGATTGGATTTAATACCACGTTTAGTACCACTTTCACACCACTCTCCCCTTGTCCTTGTAGTGGAAAACCTGGCACAAGTGGGCGGTGTGGTGTGGAGTGGTGTGGTGTGGTGTGGTGTTGGCCCTGTGGAAAAGGGGCTTAAATGGTTTGATTTTGTCATTCACATTTCTCTGACAGAGACAGAGAGACAGACAGACAGACAGATAGACAGACAGACAGACAGACAGACAGACAGACAGACAGACAGACAGACAGACAGACAGACAGACAGACAGACAGACAGACAGACAGACAGACAGACAGACAGGAATTAATGAAACTCCTGTTGGAAATGTATGAAATATTATTTTAAGTAAAACACAACTTATCTTACCAGTATCTTCTGGAAGTCCAGTTGTTTGTTTCTGAGTGTCTGCTCTCCTTTGTTTTGCTCTTGTGCTGATAGTTCTCTCCATCTCTTTCAGTTCCTCTGAGACTTGTTTTTCTGTCTCATAGTGACAACCACTACGAGTCACCATCTGATCTATCTTCTCCATCAGCTCTTTGACCTGACTTCCATCTCCTTTGTCACTAATGTTAAGAACATGGATGCGGCCCTCACATTTCTTAGTAAGATATCTTAAGTCAGGGTCAGATCTAATGAGATCAGGTCTCATTTTGTTTTTATCAGCTACAGTGAACACCACAATAGTGTGTCTCCACACTTGGTCACTGAGGAGAAGACTCAAATGCTCCTCTGCTGACATCCCTGTTCCTACATATGTGTCGCCCAATGGCATCACTAGGACAAAGGCATGGGGTCCTGGAGGACACAGATTCACACTCTTTTGGATTTCTAACTGAGTCAGTTTTGGGGTCAGATCTAGAGGCAACGAAGACACCCATCCTGGAGTGTCAACCACAGTGATCTGTCTACCAGACACTTGCTCTTGTCTCATGACACTCTTGACTGTTCTTCTATTTGTTTCAAAAACATCTCTGCCCAAGATGATGTTTCCTACTGAACTCTTTCCACTGGGTATACCTCTAAGTCTTCCCCCGATCAGAACAATTCTCAGTTCTGACGGGTCAGTGGTCTTCCCTGGTTGGACAAATAAATATTATATTATATAAAATAACAGATATGCCTAATCCAGTGTCAGTTTGCTGGTTTCATGTGTTTTAATAGAACTCACCTCTGATGGAAGTAGACATACTGGCCATCCTGTCTACAGCTGTTGTTTGAACTGTAAAACAGTAACATACAATAATGTCTCATGCACACTATAAAAAGCCAAGCTAATGGTTGGCTTGGTAATTCAATGTAATCTCTATGCAAACCAGCTTTTAAAATTCCCATGCTTGAAAAAAATAATAATATAAAAAGCATGCTTTTTTTGCTAGTCCTCAATTTTGAAGCAGCTTTGTTTATCGTTCAGACTGGAAGGAGCTTGCTTTTTTTGGCTAGCCAATCAGAGCACAGCATGATCTGAGTAGGCGGGGATTCAGCCCCACAAGTCAACTCGTCTGACCAAAGACACGGAGAGGAAGAAATTGTAACATATATTTTAATGTTTTAAATAACTGCTATATATGTAATATGAATGATGATTTGGCATATATATGGACTGAAATAAAATGATATAGTGGTATAACCAACAAGTCGTGAAAACCCTCGGTGTCCTCCCATGAGAGCCCCTGCATCCACCCCTCAGCAGCGTATGTGACCGACCGCTAAACGTGGAAGCACAACAAATAAAACGTGTGTGTATGCGTGCGTGTGTGCTTACATGCGGGCGTCTGTTTTACAATCTGTAGGTAGGCAACACATGAATAAATTAACCTTTATATGAGGAGTGTGATCTGCGATCCAACTCCCGAAGTTTGTAATTGTCACTGAGTGAGCACAGAGAGAGGACTAATCTAATCTGTTTAAAATTCAATGCACATTGTGGGACACCCCCACCCCCCACACGAGGACAGCGGTGTGGCTGAAGCGTGCCGTCGAGACTACCTAGTGAGACAGACATTGCTCCCTGGAGCAAAGTCAAGTCCTGTGTCTATCCGTCTTGACTCTTGTTTCTTCTTTTTTTCTTTTTTTTTTTTACTAAAATCAGTGTGTATAGAATAATCCAGCTCCACTGTAGCAAAGCATCAAACCATGAAATAAACATCCATCTAGGAACACATCTCACAAAGACTGAAATTCAGTTTCCCTAGGAGAATCTAGCTGTTACAGCTGCTGAAAGTTGGGGCTGTTGATAGTTCTCATTCGCACCCTGGATTCGCAGGAAGCAACTGCTTTCTCCCAGGCTGCCACGCAGGACGCCACCGATGTACGCCGCCCAAGCTCAGTCTCGGCAGCATCGGGCGACGCTGCCTCCCCAACCCCAGACAGAGCTCGTCGGAGGACGGGAGATGGGTGTCACCGTATGCCCCCCCCCCCCCCCCCCCCCCCCTCAGCCATGCTCCTCGCCTCCACCCTCCAGCTGAAGTTCGAGAGAGAACACGGCCACGAGAGGAAGAAAGGAGACAAGCTTCCCTTTGTCCTCACCCCAGGGCTACGTCCCCAGTTCGAGAACAGCTTCCAACGGCTTATGGCTAGGGAGCAGGGAATGTTACAGAGCCGCTAATCACGTCGTCAGGGACATCAACGCGGCGGGTCTCCTAGTAGCCTCAGTTCCAACTGGACAAGAAGTCTACGGAGAGACAGGCCCTGCAGAAGCTCCCCAGCTCCCCAGCGGAGCTCTTGGCAGGAGGGATTGATCTCTTCAAACAGCACTGACCTGCAGAAAGAGACCAAGGAGCTAGTGGAGGCCCAGAGAAGCACCAGCGGCTCGGCCTCAGTTCCGCTCTGGGAGGGACCGTGCTCCCAGGCAGCGTATATGACTTGCCCCACCCAGGGACATTACTAAATGTTTATTTGTCCCCCCTGCCTGCCATACTGTTGCTAATGTGTACCCGCCACAAATTAGCCAGTAAAATTGTGTGTTTTGGAAAACAATGGTGTGTTTCTTTCTATTGCCACCGTGCATTGCAAAGAAAGATTTAAAGATGCAATCTGCCTTAGTGTTATCGCACACTCTGCTAAACGCATACACACAGTTCACACTTCCCTCTACGAGAGGGCAGCCCAGATCATTCTCTGTACAAATTAGCCAGTAAAATTGTGTGTTTTGGAAGATATTTGTGTGTTTCTTTCTATTGCCACCGTGCTTGCAAAGAAAGATTTAAAGATGCCATCTGCTTTAGTGTTACCGCACACTCTGCTAAAAGCTCTCACACACAGTTCACACATCCCTCACGAGAGGGCAGCCCAGATCATTCTCTGTATCATCAGTGTATTCCAGGGCTAGCAGACCGCTCTTTTCCAATGGTTGCTTGTCCTCAGCTAAGGATAAAACCTATGAGCCCGGTCGGGACTTTGTCAGCTCAGCTAATTGTGGGCTCGCCTGTAAGGCGAGCACACTTTAGATATTGTCATTATTTATCTATCAGGCAATCATACTATACTATATCAAGTTCTCCTCAAAACTTCGGTTACTTTCTACTCCTACATACTTAGACAGAAAATGAAATGCAAAGTTACACGTTCATGGCATTTGGCAAAGATGTAGAGGGTTAGTCAAAATATCACTGAAACCAATCTTATTCCAATTGTCCAAAGGGGGGCGCTATACGAAGCGTTTGAAAATTCAAACTTCAAACGGGCATAAGTCATGACTCGTTTCGTTTGAAGACATGCAACTTGCTTACACGCGTGCTTTGACATCTGTATCTTTGTTAAGTAAGCTCCGCCCTTAGATTTTCCGCCATTTTGAGCAGTTTGTAAAACGCTTAAACTCTAATTTATTCTGGAATTTTCGCATCACATGCACAAAACCTTTTTTACATGAACTTTGGACCAATATCTAAAGATCTGTCAGATCGGATTTCTTTTTAAATTGACACATGCTTTTTTTAATAATTCAATGAATATTGCAGTTTTATGCAAATTATTCTTCTGCCTCTAAATCATACATGCAAAGTAACATATTCATGGTATTTGGCAAAGATGTAGAGTGTTAGTCCAAATATCACTAAAACCAATCTTACCCCAATTGGCCAAAGGGGGGGCGCTATATAATTTTGAGCAGTTTGTGAAACGCTTAAACCCGTTTTTATTCTAGGACTTTTTTTTAGCAATTTGCATGAAACATTCTACACACAATCTAAGGCCCTTTATCTAACATGCCTATGAAGTGCACAAAAAAAATAATAAAATAATAATAATAATAAATATATCTGCAAGCAGCGATAAAGTGGCCAAAACACCTCAAATCATGAACACAGCCTGCGATGTGCGTGAAATCTTGCAAGCACATTCCCACTAGGTCAAGGAACAGATGCCACCCTTCTCACATTGGCCTGTTATAGCGCCACCAGCGGGTCAACTTTTGCATAACACATTTTTGGAACAAAATGCCTCAAATCATGCATGCAGCGCCCGATTGCGTCAGTAACGTCAAAGAGAGCACTGCCCGCGATCTTGACATTTTGTACTTTTATAGCCATTGTTTTCTGGCTTGAAGCGAGCCCACAATTGTTTCGAAGGAACAATATTTTCTAGTGTTTAAACGTGCTTCCCCGGTGGGTTCGGGGTTGCTTTCTTTAGGCCCGAGTCGGGCAAAGTTAAGAAAGGTAAACTGGGCCGACGATGCAGCGCGGTCTCCAGCGTGTCACGTGACCCCAGCTCCATTTTGTCCCACTCACGTCGCCGCCTCCGCCATCTTACCACAGTGTGCGGAAGAGGTTAGCAGATCACGTGACCGGCCCGACGCCTCCTTACAGTCCCATCTAGCGGCAGCGTCCGTCACCAGGGACGCCATCTTGCAGCGGGGTATTCACCATGACAACACACTGCAATTACGTCTGAGCACATCGGCGCGTGCGCGCCGGAAGTGCTCGGTTCGGACCGTGTCAGGTCCCCGCCGGGCGGGGTTACCACTTCCAGCCTTTCCCCTGCCTGTGCCCCCTCGGCTCCACGCACCCACGTGCATGCGGCTCGCATGCACTCCTGACGTCACCACGCAGCTCGTGGTGTCGGAAGTGCAGTCACCGGGGGTTGCTTGTCAAGCACCCCTTCGCTCCCCGAGCGGGCGGTGCAAATATTTTACCCTCTCTATGCTCCACTCGCACAGTGTGCGACACAATGGAAGAGATGCAATCCCAACCGTTGGATTTATCGTACAGTAACAAAGGGCTACAGAATACAATTCGACAGAAAGCCCCCACGGTCTTCCAAAGTGGTTTTCACCAGAGCCAAAGGGCCCCCCCCCCCCCCAGACTTTCTGGACAACTGGCTCTTAAGCAAGTTCCAGAAAGGAGGTGCTGCGCCACACCAAGATGGTGATAGCGCACCTCAAGTCCTTGGGTTTCAGCATAAACTTCAAAAGCAGCGTGCTGGGGGGGGGGGGGGGGGGGTGTCGCTAACCAACCTCCTGTCGATCAGGGGGGGCCTCCCATGTTCCAGGCCTACTGAACAGCGGAGCGGATCTGCTGTCCAGAGGGACGGTTCGGTACGAAGACTGGTCTCTTCATCCGACACTGGCCCATTGGATTTGGGCCAAGTTTGGCGGTCCGGTGGCAGACTTATTCACGTCGAGAGAGAACGCAAAGTGCTCACGTTTCTTTGCCCTGAGGGGGTCCCCTCCTCTAGGGCTGGACGCGTTTGCCCACGAGTGGTCGGTGGGACTCCTTTGTGCCTCCCCCCGTTGGACCTCATCCTCCCGACTCTAGAAAGAGTGCGGAGGTACGGTCTGAAGGTGCTTCTGGTAGCACCGAAGTCAGGAGTTTGGAGGTCAGCGATTGCCCCACTCCTGTACAGAGAACCTTGGCCTCTTCCTCTCAGGCGAGACTTAGTGAGCCAAGCGGGTCGGGAGATCCTCCATCCAGACCCACAACATCTAGACCTTTGGGTCTGGCCCGTGAGAGGGAGAAGCTGAGTGCAGCTGGCCTCTCTACAGCGGTCATCAACACCATGCAGAAGTCTAGAGCTAGCTCTACGACAGCAGTGTATGTTGGGAAATGGGAAGCCTTTGAGGAATGGTGTCAGACTAGGCATCCGCCTGTTGACCTTCTTGAGTTTCTTCAAGATCCCCTGGCAAAGGGCAGGAAACCCTCTACGTTTAGAGGGTACCTGGCTGCCTTTGACGCCTGTCATCAGTCGTTTGATGGGACCAATCCCTCGCAGCATCCTTGGGTGGTCCAGTTTATGGCGGCGGTCATGAGGGACAATGTCTCCTCCAGACCCCTCTTTCCGTCTTGGGACTTGGAGGTGGTGTTAAGGGGTATGAGTCAGTCTCCCTTTGAGCCACTAGAGAGCGTTTCCTTGAAAATGCTCTCCCTCAAGACGTTTCTCCTCCTGGCTCTATCTACAGCCAAGAGGGTGAGTGATCTTCATGCTCTCTCAGTGTCAGAGGATTGCATGAGGTTTGCTAGCGGTTTCCGCAGCGTCCAGTTGAAGCCCCATCTGCAGTTCTTAACTAAGAATGGGGTGGTCCAGGATGTTCCTGTGGAACTGTTGGCCTTCCATCCTCCTCCCTTCGCTTCGGAGGAGGATAGGCGTTTGCATCTTCTGTGCCCTGTCAGGGCTTTGAAGATCTACTGTGACAGGACAAGAGAGTGTAGGCAGTCAAGCTGTCTCTTTGTCCCGCATGGTAAGTCCACTAAGAAGGCAGCGGTTGCAGTGTCAACGCTTTCAGGGTGGATTGTGGAAGCTATTAACTTAGCTTATGATAGTGCGGATGTAGCCAGAGTACCAGGTCTCAAGGCCCATTCCACTATTTCCACCTCGTGGGGTCTCGCTCAAGGGACCTCTATCCGAGAGATTGGTGTGGCGGCTAACTGGAAGTCACCGTCCACCTTTGCAGCTTACTATCACTTGGACGTTGCGCCTAAGTCTTTGGCACATTCGGTTCTACAAGTGGCTGCTTCTTCTTGGTGAGGTGTCATACTTTGGGTGAAATGTTTGTGTAAGAGAACATTATTTTCACTTCTCCTCCCTGACCAGATGGTAGCGGTCTTAGTGGAGGGGGCCCTTCTCCCTTTGAGGATCAGTTTCTTCATAGGGCAGGCAAGGATTGAGGCGGGTCTAGGTGGGCCTAGCCTGGCAGGGCCTTTATACTTCTTTGACCCCTGACTCCGGGTCCAGAGGACTCGTGATCTGTCTTAAGAATGGTTGTGTCACTGTGCGTGACGTTTGGGGTTTTGGGACGTTGGCCATCGTCGCTTTACGGGAGTGTATGGTACCCATAGGATGGAATACTGAACTGACAGAACGAAGATAAACACAAGTGTTTCGAACGAAACACCTGTTTATTAAGTTCTGGAAGGAAGTACTCCATCTGACTCTCGGCCCTCTGTTCGTGGCAAGCAGAGCTACTACAGAGGAGGAGCGGACGCGCGTCACCGGCTTTAAGGGGGAGACGCCCCAACTTGAGTGACAAGCCCTTCGGCCAATGATATCGTCCTGCGGGAGCTAACGTGAGACGTTTCTGTGATCTTGTGTGACGCGGTAGCGCCACCCACAGGATGGAGTACTTCCTTCCAGAACTTAATAAACAGGTGTTTCATTCGAAACACGTGTGTTTTGTCTCGTCGAAAGCAGGCTGACCGGCATAGAGTTGGGTGACAGTGTTTTTTACCAAGCTGCATGTTTTTTTAGCTTGCTTATTTTTATAGCTTGCTTTAGTCTGAACATAGCTTAGGTCACAATAATCTGCTGTTATGGACAAATGCCATTACCGTCTCCGTCTGTGCAGGTGTTGTGTTTGTATTGTGTTATAGCTATAACTGTGCCAAAATGCAGTTTTCTCTGCATTTCGGGGGGTTTGGGGAGTTTGTCCCTTTTTTTGGAAGTGTCGCTGATTTTCATTTCTGGGAGCCACTTTCTCCCCTGCTAATAGCAAAACTGTAACAGTCATAGTCAGTGCACATTCTTCACTGTCTGTCATTTACTCCACATACAAACCAGATGGAATGTAGGCCTAATCACTAGATCACACTGAAACCTGTTGTCACACATCTGATCTACTACCACCAGGTGTGAAAAAATGTGAGCCATCGCCTCTCACACAGTGATGTGCATTCCCATTGGCTCCCATTGAATCATGTTGATGATTTTGATCAATATTCAAGTACTACAGCAGGGGTCTTCAACAGGAGGTCCGGGACCCCTAGGGGGTCCTCAGAGTTACTACAGGGAGTCCTCCAAATCTTTGAGTGATAGAAAGTTTTTTTTTCTCCTTTTTTTTATTTAACCACTTGAACCCTAGTGTCCATTCTGAGAACTTTAGCCAAAAATAGCAGATCTACAAGCTCACAACGCCTCGCGCTGCGAGGCATTGTGAGCTTGTAGATCGGCTATTTTTGGCAAAGATGTTTGGTGTAGAGGGGAAAAGAGCAGACTAAGTACAGAGTGAAAGGTCAAGTTTATTAAGTATTGACGGTTCAAGTGGTTAAACACAAATTGACATGAATTCAAAATACACTGACGATTGTGCTGTCAAACAATTATGACACTATATATGGAATCTATAAACAGATTGTGGGGGACCCTGCTTCATCTCTCTCTCAACTAAGGGGTTCTTGGCCTGAAAACTTGAAGACCCCTGTACTACAGTATGATCCAGTTTAAAAGTTATATTATAAGTAATGCCGCCACCCCATCAGTATGCAGCTCAGACGGCAGCTCGCTCTGCTGTGCCTCACAGGTCTCAAGGCCTCGATGTCTGCCTTGTTGTTCTACTTTCTATTTAGTGTTCAGTGCTCTGATCCGGTCTAAAGCCTGCCTTCTATATCTTGTCATTTGCACACACACACATACATGCCACACTGTTTCCGTACCCGTTCTACAGACAGTGGCGTCAGTTCAGCAAAAGCTATGATATGGCAACATGACTGGTGTCTTGCAAGAGCACGAAGGCACAAGTGCAAGAAACCAGTCATGTTGCCATACCTTAGCAACAGGCATGATGAATTTATTAAAGAAGTACTTTTTTTTTCCCTGTAGCCAATTGACACCTCTGTCCACAGACCCAGAGCGGATCAGCAAAGCAAACTGATCCCAGTCTAGTCCTGACGTCACTCAATCATCCCCCGTGTCACAGGAGTCTCGCATTGTGGTCCAAAACTTAACAAACTGTCTGGCCGATATTGTCAGGGAGGTGACTCTGTTATGATAGTCAGTCACTCATCATTGAACTATAATTAGGTGGCAGTAACATTTTTCACAGATTATTCATATCAAAATGGGTCAAAGCGCCAGGATCATCTGTTTATTCTTGGAACACAGTACTTATTTGACACGGTATAAAAAAAGTCCACGACCCAGGTGAAATTTGTAAATCAGACTTCGGTGCTCTATATCAGGGTTTTCAAAGTGGGTGACGGGGCACCCTGGGGTGCCGCGACGGCAGTCCAGGGGTGCTGCGAGATAATTTGATAATATTTGGAATTTATTTGGACACTTATATATTTAGTATAATTTTAAACCTGAAGTACACAGTTATTTTCAGTCAGTTCTAACCAAAATGGCTATTATCTCAACGTTTTCCTCGCAACATGATCACTAAAATATCATTACTGTCAGGCAGAAACCTCTGTTGCACAAAACGAGTGAAAAAGGCCGATCTACAAGCACACAACGCCTCACGATGCGAGGCGTTGTGTGCTTATAGATCTGCTGTTTTCACTAGTTTAGTACATTTTGTAAATGATAAATACAAAACGAACAGTTTTGGACACACAAGGTTTCCACCCGACAACGACGATATGCTATAAATAAGGTGCTGGGAGTGAAAATTATAATGTAGGGGTGCCTTGGATTAAAAATATATTTATGGGGTGCCCTGAGACAAAAAAGTTTGGGAACCCCTGCTCTATATTGTTCAATAGTACACTGCCGCTCCCATCCCAGAGTAGCATCAGCAGCATCGTATACACTAGTATAATGTACAGCCACATACAGTTCTATTGCATAACACCATGAAACATGTGTTTAATTTTCTGGTACAGTCCTTACCTGTCTATGAGTTCTGCTTGTCAACGATTGTTGTCTGTAAATTAAGATTAAGCTTAGTTGTTGAATGTCTTGTAGTTGAACTGCAGCCACACTGCGTCTAGCCTCGGTACTTTAATTTCCCTGTTTAGAATAAGTTGTGGGCTGGACAGAGAGAGAGAGAGAGAGAGAGAGAGGGAGGGAGGGAGAGAGAGAGAGAGAGAGAGAGAGAGAGAGAGAGAGCACAGCTGTGTGTGCACGACTGCACGTCTCAATGAGAGAGGTTGTCAAACTGGTTTCCTACCTGCATATTAAACAACAACTGATCATGTCTAGATTGTCTACAGCTGCTGCCGAAACCAGATCAGTTTTCTGCCGAAACCCTTATCCACGCCTTCATCTCATCCCGCTTGGATTACTGCAACAGCATACTTCATGGCATCACCTCCAAAACCCCTCAATAAGCCACAAAACCCAGCCGCCCACCTGCTCACCAGCACTCGGTCAAGACACCACATCACACCAGTCCTCCATGACCTCCACTAACTGCCTGTCAAACAACAAATTCACTTTAGCCCTCATCACTTAAATGGTAAATGTTGCATCTATATAGCGCTTTTATCCAAAGCGCTTTACATAGATTGTGCATTACATTCACCCATTCACGCACACATTTGTACACCGGTGGCGGAGGAAACCATGCAAGGCATGCACCAACCTGCTCACCGGGAGCAATGTGGGGTTCAGAGTCTTGCCCAAGGACTCTGAGCTATGCTGCCCCCCCCCCCCCCCCACATTTATTGGCAACGTTTCGACCCGCAGTTGGTCTTCTTCAGGCATGGCGACATACAGAAATGCCCCTGCTCTTTTATCCATCTGTAAAACAAAGTGCCCTCTCCAGACCATGAATGCAGTTTTTACTATGGTGAAAGAAACACAAATGCCCTCTTTCCATGCCATACCTGAACTTGTCTTGTCCAAACTCTCCTGAACTTGAATGCAGCATCTTATGTTGAAAGAATTTCCCTCTCTGTGAAGAAATCCATGTCTCCAGTATTGACTTGATTATTAGTTCAGTGTGATATTACGCACCAAAAATAGCCCACCTCCAAGCTCACAACACGTGAGTACTACAATACTTTCAGTACTGTAAACAAGGCAATACTTTGTTTTGTTTTTAGTTTTGAGTCAAATTACCAGTAAGACTCCATAATTGGGAGATAAGCGACCGTCAGGTCGCATACACAAACTTTAGAAGGCAATGGTAGGCAATCAGGAGGGAATATGGGACAGATCCATGTTGATGACATGACTTTAGAGATACTGTGTACCGCTTTGCGTGATTTCAGGGCAAAATCTGTAGGAGCAGTGTCCAAAAATGTGTTTTGCAAGAATCGGCCTCATGGTGGCGCTAGAAGCGGGCCATGTGAGAAATGAGGGGTGGGTTGTGGTTTAGCAGCCAAGGAGTGTGTGTGCAAAGTTTGGCATGGCTAGGGGCACCGGTGGCAGAGATATGAGTAGGCTAGGGGAAAAGTGTGACGTGAGGTTTTGATAGTAACTGCGACTTGACGGTTGCAATTATTGAGTAGCCGTGTAATAAGCGGGATAACGACTTGCTGAGTGGTCGGTATCGAAAAATAAAAATCCCTTCAGGCTGATAAGAGTTATGAGCCCTGAAGGGATTTGTATTTCTGGATCAGCCAGACGCTGAGAGACAATCTAAAAGAATGAATGAATAACATACATGTAGACACTATTCATAATCATAATCTTTTTTTTACTGTACTTCAAAGAAAACATACATTAAGATAAATAACAATCATAGAGAAGTTACATACACAAACGGTGTGCATAATTTTTAGACCAACAAATAAAAGGTTTCTTCTTACAAATAAACCAGGGGATCACAACCCGCACACACACACACACACACACACACACACACACACACACACACACACACACACACACACACACACACACACACACACACACACACACACACACACAAACACACACACACACACACACACACATTAAACAGTTTCATATATGTACATACTTTTTCATAGTTTTCATAGTTAGTTATTTAAGATACATACACCTCCTATACAGTAAATATCCTGCTTTAGTATAACGTGGTTTTCCAAACATTTCCTCTCAAGGGTGGAACAGCAGTGCAGCAGCTGTGGCAACCTTATAAAAAAATCAAACATTTCACAAATACCAAATACCACCTGTACAATATGAAGAACAACATGAACTGTGTTTGTATGAACGGTGTGGGATTGCATAATGATCCATGTCATGTCACACATGTTGTAGGGCATTCACTAAATATTCGAATATTCAAATATTTGAATATCAAAGTCACTATTCGACGTTGTTCACCGAAGTCGAATATTCGCTTTTTTTTTTTTTTTTTTTTTTTTTATATATATATAATATAGTTTTCTCTTTAAAAAATACATAGTTTATAAAACTTGGCTAGATAGGAAGTCATAAGAATGAGTTGTCAATGCCCCTGGTGGATGAATTTGTTAATGCTCTATGGGGTTCTCAAACCTTTTTAGGTTGTGACCCCCAAAATAAACATATTTGAACTGGGGACCCCCACCCTGACAAGCACTTGGAATTGTAGGTAATACATTTAATGTGACTCGGTTCCACAGATGAATATTGTGAAAATAGCAGATCTACATGCTCACAACGCCTTGTAGATCGGCTATTTTCACAATGTTTGCCTCTTGCTTTCTTAATATTTGACAGTTTGGCCAGCCCTGTCGAAGATTCGACTATTCGATTACTTTGAGGTCGAATAATTTGAATACTAAAAATCGCTATTCATGAATGCTCTAACGTGTTGTACGTATTTCCTGTCAGTATCCTGCATGTGAAATTTGTAGCTATAGAACAAAAGTTTGACTTGCCTTGACTTTTTAATACACAAAACAAAATGCTACTTACAACTAAAATGTACATCAAGAATTAGCATGAGAAAAGGTAATGCCCTATGCCTTCATGAGAGTGTACAAATGTAACCAAATGGCCCTTATAGGTCAATTTGGTTATATTTGTACACACTAAGAGTTAGTGAACACTCAGGAGGGATTTAAGGTGTAAGGTTTCAGACCTGTTCCTCACTTATGATTGTCATTGCAGGCTAACACACTGCCTTGCCACTATTACTCCCCCGTAGTTTGGGACTGCACATAGCATTGTCAGCCAAGACTGGGTGTGCAAGTTTTCTTTTTTTTTTTTCTTTCTTTTCTTTTTTTTTACCTACTTACGTCTTATGACATATTTGAAAGTATTGACATTTTTCTATGGATATCTGATTTCTTTTTTTCTTTTTTTCTTTTTTTTTACTTATTTTTTAGTTTTTGACAGCCTATACCAAATTTCACACAGAAACATGACGTGTGTAGGTAGCAATGAGGAGTGCGCTTCAGTGTTTTTGAAATAGTAATAGTTCTGCACAGGCTATGAATGAAACACGATTTAAACAGTTGTTTAAATCATTGTTGTTTAAAACCTTTAAATCATGCAGTGATTTACAACTCTGTTCATATACGACCCTGTTTTTACTCCAGACATCTTATAGGAACATTCGAGATACATCGGAAGGAAATAAATTCACCCAGCACCCCCCAGCCATGGTCACACACGGGGCCACCCGTCTCCCCCACTCACTACTAGGGCATTCACCAAATATTAGAATATTCGAATATCAAAGTCACTATTCGACGTTGTTCACCGAAGTCGAATATTCGCTTTCTTTTTTTATTTTATTGTTTTTTCTTTTAAAAAATATATAGTTTATAAAGCTTGGCTAGATAGGAAGTCATAAGAAAGAGTTGTCAATGCCCCTGGTGGATGAATTTGTTAATGCTCTATACCAGGGGTTCTCAAACCTTTTTAGGCTGTGACCCCCAAAATAAACATATTTGAACTGGGGACCCCCACCCTGACAAGCACTTGGAATTGTAGGTATTACATTTAATATGACTCGGTTCCGCAGATAAATATTGTGAAAATAGCAGATCTACATGCTCACAACGCCTCGCAACGCAAGGCGTTGTGAGCATGTAGATCTGCTATTTTCACAATGTTCGGCTCTTGCTTTCTTAATATTTGACAGTTTGGCCAGTCCTGTCGAATATTCCACTATTCGAATAATTCGAATACTAAAAATCACTATTCGTGAATGCCCTAGCTCACTACCTGCAGCCACACTCGGCCACCTTCATCTCCTCGTACAGGTAGCGTATGGTGAGGCGGCCGTTCTCCTGGTACATGACGGTGATGGGGTCCAGCTTGATGGGGACGCAGCACGCCATGTTGGCCTTCCTGGGGTTCAGGATGTTCACCAGAGTCTGGATGAGGGCGTGCTTGGACGGCGTGGACTCGTCCGTCAGCGGGTGGTAGCACAGGCCGCGGCACTCGAAGGCGTCGTACTCGGGGGGCGCCACGATCCAGCTGTCCCAGCCGATGTCCTTGAAGTTGACCTTGAGCGAGGTCCTCCGGCAGTACTCCCGCTGCTCCGCCTTCCGGCGCCTCCTCCGGCGCCTCGGCTGCGGCGGCGGGGCCGCCTCCTCCGGGGGGAGCGCGCCGCCGGGGAGCCAGCCCCCCTCTGCCCTTCCTTCCTCCCCTCCCCCTCCTCCTCGCCAGTCGCCCCCCGAGTACAAGATGGCCGCCTCCTCGTGGAGGATCATCTCCTTCAGTTCCTTCTTCGTCTCCCGCTTCCTGCTCCCCAGGTCGTCCGAGAAGACGATCAGCGCGGCCGAGCTGTTGTCTCCGACGGACGTGCTCACGCCGACGCAGGCCGAACCTCCCGAGGAGCCGCAGCCGCTGCCGTCCACCACCACCTCGAACTGGTTCACCGCCAGGCCCGACTTCACCCAGCGCAGAACGGCTCTGGTCACGTCGAACATCTCCCAGGAGCCGTCGTGCAAGCCGGCGGCGACCTCTTTCCCCTCCAGCAGGTGCGTGACGCGTTCGGCGCCCTCGTAATCCACCTCGTAGACCTTGACGGTGGCCTTGGAGCCGGGGCGGTGCGCGAGGAAGAGCCGCAGTTCAGCGGCCGTCACCTTCTCGTGTCCCGGCAGACTGACGTTGAACAGCAGCCTGTGACTGGATCTGGTCCCATTCCTCCACGAGCGGCTGATATCTGTTGGGAGAGTTAGATTATGTAATTTGTGTGCTGCGTCTTTTCAGATTTCTTATTTTTTATTCATTATTAGTTTGTTTTATCTCCTATCTTTTGCTTTATTGATACCACTAGCTCGTTCCTTTGTGTTGTAATAATACACTGTAGCTCCAAGATCTAAAACACAATATATTGTGCTTCAATTTGAAATATTTTATTTAGCTGGGGACACCTTATAACATATCATCATATCATATCATATCTTATCTTATGTGTTGTTATTGTAATCCCTGTTTAAATGCCTGCCAAATTTCCGTCATGGGAAGATTGCATTTCACTGAATTAGCATTTCAGACTCTTGGGTTTACTGGGGCAAATCACATGCAGTTTAATGGTTATCTATTCAAAGGACGTAGAGCATTGATCTGTACTCAATTTCAACAGAGCGATCATGTAAAAGGAGTAGTTCACCCCCAAATGACTTTTTTCCTATTGATTACTCGTGCCATGGAGACTTGAGTTCAATAACATTTTTTGTGTTTTGTCCCATTCCTAAGACAATAATTTGATTACAATATCCCCACTGATTCCAGATGGGGACCCGAATGCATTTGCCATCCGGAATCAAGGGGTCTAAATTTATTATAATCACATTTTTGTCTTAAGAATGTGACAAATACTAAAAGATATTATTGAACTCAAGTCTCCATGGCATGAGTAATCAATAGAAAAAAAGTCATTTTGGGGGTGAACTACTCCTATAAAGACGTAATGCTTCCTGCCTCTGATCCAGGGCGCACAAAGTGCAGCTGGCTGTCTCATGATGGACAGCCAGCAACCTGCTACACAAACTAGCAGTTATGTGTAGACCCCTGTAATGGAGTGGAATACATTCACTACCAGCAGAAATAATCAAATAGGTTCTTTTCACCCAAAGCTGTTAAAACAGTGGTTCTTAACCTGTGGGTCTGGACCCCCAGGGGGGTCCCCAAATTATTTTGGGATTCCCCAAATGATTAACTTAATGTGCAACATTGTTTTCTCAACAGTAAACAAACAAACAAACATAAAGTTTAAGTGTACAGAGGGTATATGCACATTTGACAAAAGTCCTTAAAAGTGACACTTTAAGGACTTTTAATATATCTAAAATGACAAATTAATCATTGGCCAAAATGTCAAAAATTAGAGGCAGACATTGTGAAAATAGCAGATCTACATGCTCACAACGCCTCGCATGTAGATCAGCTATTTTCACAATAGAACCGTGCAAAATGTAATGCCTCAAAAATAATGTTTAAACACAAGACTATAATAAAGTACAGAGAGCTATCATGATTATCTTTTCTATTATAGAAATATATTAACTAAAGAATGGATGATAATATATTATCATAATGTTTTTGTGGCTGTATATAATGTATGTGTATATATGTATATACATAAGTATACATTATTATTATTTAGTAAAAAAAAATGTTCAGAGCTTTATTTTTTATTTTAGTTTTGCTTGTTTCTTTTGTTTTCTTTAAGAGTTTACTTCCTCTGCGGTCATCTTAGACTAGAGTGATTGTGATAAGGTTAGGCAAAATAAGCCAAGGGCTTCAGCCTATACCTTTTTGGTTAAATAATGGGAAATTCATGTGAAAATGAAATGTATGTATTCTATTTCTAAATGACCAAAATAAACTACTACTACTACTACTACTACTTAGTGCTCGTCAGGGTGTGTGTGTGTGTGTGTGTGTGTGTGTGTGGGGGGGGGGGGGGGGTCCCAGTTATGTTGGGGGTCCGGGCCTGAACAGGCTGAGGACCACCGCTCCGGAACATCAGTACGTACCTTGCACAGTGAAGCTCCGTATGACATCCGACTGCGGGATGGCCGTGCTGTTGGAGGCATACTTGTTGTACAGCTCCATCATGAAGGGAGGAGGCTGGATCTTGGTGCTCTCCTGCGGCACGTCGGACAGGTTGAGCTTCCTCAGGAAGCCCTCCTTCATGCTCCCCAGGAGCGTCTCCAGCCGGGAGCCGGCGTTCTCCTCCTCCTGCTCCTCCAGGAACTCCTGCTCCAGGAGGAGCCGGGAGGATTCGTACAGCCGCCGTTCGTCGGAGCCCTCGCTCTGGAGGACCTCGTTGTCCAGAGGCTTGCAGGTGCACGAGCCCATGGACGCCAGCAGGCTCAGGCACGTCTGGAAGAGGAACGTCCGGGAACACTGCATCCTGAACCTGTGTTTAGATCCCCGACAGATCGGTTCCACGTTGACTGCGTCCGCGGTCCTGAACGATACCGTTCTATTTATTTTATTTCTTTTACCTTCTGCCTCCCCGATCAGCTATCGCTCCACAGGGGCTTCAAAAGACTGACTTCGGGAGGGGACGACGAGGTTTGGGAATTGGAATCCCCTCTGCAAGGGACACGGTCCCGAGGTCCTCTCCCATGATCCCAGAGTAAACAGGGGACTGGTGTGGACCAAAATAGTAGCCCATTCGCGCTTATCTCTGCCATTGATGCCTTCTTTGGGGTTGCGTTATCTTTAGAAGGCTGGCTGCTAATGAAGACACTGTAAACACTTGGCGGCGATAATGAGGGGAAACGGCGGAAACTGTGAGGTTACTGACAACAAGACACTTTGTTACGGCTGCGTTTCCCAGCTCGCTGGGAGGGTGACGGCCAAACCCCCCGAAATGGCAGATGCTCCAAGAAATGCACACAGCATTCCTTGGCTCGTGCATCACGGCATAGCTGTGATACATGTCAGCCATATTCCTGACTCCCGCCCAACGTCAATATACATCATGTCATACTGGGTTGGGATATATCAAAATGTGTTTTTTTGGCGCCTTTAGGGTGCGATGACGTCAATCACGATTACTACATGATATGTTTAAAGTTATTACCGCATGAAGACCTGTCCCCCTTACCACATAATAATAATAATAATAATAACTTGGATTTATATAGCGCCTTTCAAAAAACCCAAGGCGCTTAACAAAACATAAACAATCATGTTATTGTCCAAAAGCCAAAATAAATAAGTGTCGCTTCAGTGCGGACTTGAAAGAGTCCAATGTTGGCAGCTGGCGAATCGCCATGGGGAGGGAGTTCCAGAGGGTTGGGGCCGCCACACTGAAGGCTCTATCCCCAAGGGTCCGCTTTTTGCTTGGAGGGACGGTGAGGAGCCCCAGGTCAGCAGATCTCAGGTTCCGCTCAGGAGAGTAGTCCTTGAGGAGGTCTGACAGGTACTGTGGGGCTAGGGCATGGAGGGCTTTATAGGTGAGGAGGAGCAGTTTGTAAGTGATGCGGAACTTGACCGGAAGCCAGTGGAGGTGTTTGAGGGTGGGGGTGATGTGCTGCCAGCGTCTGGTACGAGTGAGCACTCTGGCAGCTGAGTTCTGGACATACTGCAGTCTGTCCAAGACTGAGTTGGGGAGACCGAACAAGACACCGTTGCAGTAGTCAAGACGGGAGGAGATGAATGAGTGAATGAGTGTTTCAGCAACGGAGTCTGTGAGTGATGGCCGGAGTCTGGAAATGTTTTTCAGGTGGAAGAAGGCAGATCTGGTAACGGATTTGATGTGGGATTGATAGGAGAGGGTAGAGTCCAGGATGACACCCAGGTTGCGAACCTCGGTGGATGGAGAGATGGAGCAGCCGTCCACCTGGAGGAGAAAATCTTCAACCATAGCTGGTACTGTTGCAGTGCTGTTTATGTTACTGCACCTGCCAGGGGCGTCACACCAAATTCTGGGCCCTGGGTACAAGGATTCACTGCGGGCCCCCCATGAATGTTCTTCATAGGGGGAGGGGGTTTAACCCATTTAGACTGGGAACGCATTATTACGCGTTATTGTGTGCTTTAACTGTTGAAAAATAGCAGATATACAAGCTCACAGCGCGGCACCGAGTGCCGCGCTGCGAGCTTGTAGATCTGCTATTTTTGAAAGATCGTGACAATTTCTGAATATTTCAAACCCTTCTAAGGTTTTTTTTTAAAAACCTATGTTTCTATGTCAGTGTTGCAACTCAAACGTTTTAATGTGAAGGACCACCAAAATTATATGTATTTGGCCACAGACCCCCATCTCAAAATATTTCATTCCAGGGACCCCCCAGAAGCAAAATTTTGAAATGTTTGCTTAAAAAGTACATATATTCAAAGATTTGCACACATTTTCACGACTTTTCAAAAATAGCAGTTTAGTCAGTTAAATTTAGTCCCCTGTGAGCTTGTATATCTGCTATTTTTCAATAGCTAAAAGCCCCTCTGCCTTGGGCCCTAGTAACTCAGTCCCTACTTTCAGGTGTTTAACAATAATTCAGTTTAGCAATATTTTTTGTAAAATGAAACCAAATGAACCATTTGGTTTCATTTTACACTCTCAAGAGTTAAAGATCTGAAGTGGTTCTCAACCACTCCTTGAGGGGGTTCCATGTGTTCCCCAGCTAAATGGTTGATGGAGAGATATGGTAACAAAATGGACCCTAATGACTCTGAGGAAGACGAAAGTGGAACGTCAGTCACACTTGCAAAACAATAATAAAACACATGCAGATCTCATGGTATTCTCTTCCCAGGTACTAGTAAGACGCCTCAGGGCGACAAGCGACCTCTGGGATGTGGACATCAGGGATGTGGACATCAGGGATATCCATATATGGGCAGAAAAGGGATTTGTCCCCCTGGCACACAGGGATCTCCATAACTCCATATATGGGCATAAAATGGATTCGTGCCCCCTGGCATCACAGGGATCTCTCCAACAGGGCATCATTAATGTTGATGACATCAGGGAACTCCATATATGGGCATAAAAGGGATTCTGTTGGTGTGACATCACAGTGAAGCCAGAGTGTGATGTCAGAGTGGCAAACCCATTCTGTTAGAGTTACAGTTTACAGTTTAGGCATTTAGCAGACGCTTTTAATCCAAAGCGATTTACACTAAGCAGATAAAAAACATCACAATAATAAACAAGAGTTAACAAGAGTTGACATCACATTGATGTCAGAGCCCCAAACCCATAGACCGTAAAAATGTGTACACAGACAAGCTGTGACGTTTCTCATAGTAAACTGCGACCTCCGGTCGCAATTATTTCCTCTGATACAGTATGCACCTGTTTGGTGTGTGTGTGTGTGTGTGTGTGTGTGTGTGTGTGTGTGTGTGTGTGTGTGTGAGTGAGTGAGTGAGTGAGTGAGTGAGTGAGTGAGTGAGTGAGTGAGCGAGCGAGCGAGCGTGCGTGCGTGCGTGCGTGCGTGCGTGCGTGTGTGTGTTTGTGTGTTATTTTTTTCATTTATTTTTACACAGACAATTAGAAGGCCTTAGAACAGTGTTTCTCAAAGTGCATTTCAGGGACTCTCTGGGTTCCTTTATGTCTGTAACTCTGACAGTGTACGAATGGAACCAAATGAAACCTAACAGGTTCATTTGGTTCAACGGGTTCGATTTGTACACTGTCAGAGTTATGGGGAGACCTTGAAATTTGAAAGTTTGAGAAACACTGCCTTAGAAGGACAATATCAGTCACCAGAACAAATTAAGGACAGGTGTTTTCGATAGTTACAATAGAGTTTGAAGTTACAATGGGTTTGTATAGGAAGGGGGCGTGTCTGATACTGAATCGAGCAACTTAAAAACTGTCTGGGGCGTTCACAAAATAAAGCCTGATTAGACGATAAAGTGCCCATTTTTTTAAGTGAAATATACTTAAGGTTAACACGTGTTACTGTTGATGAGAAAGTCTTGGAACATTACTGGGATTCCATGTGTTGACAGCAGGTGGGTTGTTGATAGCTATGAAAATTAAACCTTTAAATTACAAACATTATTTAAAAAGGAAAAGACGGCAGGCCAGATATCAGGAGGGTAAAAAGGTGTTCCTTCCATCGTTTATTCAAAAGAAGTTCTGAGGCCACCACAGCCACAGTTTTAGCAGTAGGATACAAGTCCCTCCCCAAGGGAGAAAACCAAAGACAAAAGAGATTCACATCAAGATAACAGGTCCTGTCAGACCTATCTATCTAAACACCCCCACATCGTAAATACCTTAACTCAGTTGCTACTAACGAAAGGATTTTGGACTTCATGTTAGGTTTAAGTTAACATGTAGTTGTTTACATATAAATCATCAACTTGATCATCATGCAAATGATTAAAAGAGAAACACACTATAAAAATGCATTTATCAGTTGTAATACCAAAGGGAAATAAAACCTGAGAGTCAGAACAGCGACACTATGAGTGATTAGATAATGAAGGGCACGGTAGCATTTAAAAGAATGCAGTGTAACTAGTTTGATGTATAGGGGTAGGCAACCGTAGGCACGTGGATGCCAACATTTCTTCGAACATGGGAGGGTGATTACTGGCAGAGTGTGAGACTGAGAGAGTTTTCTTTTAATTTTACTTTCTACAAGCTCACAGCACCGCACAGAGTGCTGCGCTGCGAGCTTGTAGATCTGCTATTTTTGAAAAATCGTGAACGTTTCTATGTCAGTGGTGCTCAAACTTTTTCAAGGACCCCCAAAATGACAATTACAGTATTTGGCCCACGGACCCCCATCTCAAAATATGTTGTTCCAGGGACCCCCCAGAAGCAAATTTTGAGTTACAAATATCTGCTTAAAAAATACATATATTGAAAGATTTGCACGCATTTTCACGACTTTTCAAAAATAGCAGATCTACAAGCTCACAGCGCGGCAATTCTGTGCTGCGCTGTGAGCTTGTAGATCTGCTATTTTTCAATAACTAAAGTATAAAATAATTAAGGCCCCTCCAACATGGGCCCTAGTAACTCAGTTTAAATTATTTGTGTGTTGATTGGGAAGTGCCTGTCTTACAGTATATCCTGCCTCGATCAGACTCAGCATTGTGACCATGATGCATGTTGTTTCTCACGTTGGGTCTGTCTGTCACATCTGTCAATCAATGTTATGAGTTTTTTGTGGAAATCTTTAGAAAATCTTTTAAAATAATAATAATGAATGCCAAAATTTAGGAAACAACAAATGAAGGGACATTTACTCACGACCCATGGAAATGTATCCAGGACCTACAAATGGGTTGTGACTCCCGCACCACTGTTTGGGAAACAGTGATCTAAGTCAGGCGTTTTCAAAGTGGGTGACGGGGCACCCTGGGGTGCCGCGACAGCAGTCCAGGGGTGCCACGAGATCATTTGATAATATTTGGAATTTATTTGGACACTTGAAAAAATATTTAGTATCATTTTAAACTTGAACTACTAAGTTATTTTCAGTCAGTTCTAACCAAAATGGCTATTATCTCAATGTTTTCCTCGCAACATAATCACTAAAATATCGTCACTGTCGGGCAGAAACCTCGTATCTCCAAGTTTCAAATGTGCATGTCTTTTGGTTAAGTAAAGCCCTGCTTCATCATACAAGGCTGTCGCACACAACTAGTGAAAACAGCCGATCTACAAGCACTGCTGATCTGCTGTTTTCACTAGTTTAGTACATTTTATAGATGATGAATACAAAATGAACGGTTTTGGACATACAAGGTTTACACCCGACAAGGACGATATGCTATAAATATAAGGTGCTGGGAGTGTAAATTATAATGTAGGGATGCATCGGATTAAAACAATATTTATGGGGTGCCCTGAGACAAAAAAGTTTGGGAACCCCTGATCTAAGTTACTGTATGCCTGCCTTGGTCTCAGCAGCAACTGTTTTGTGTGTGTTTTAAAAGGTCACAGCTCATGGCAATTGTTTGGACGTCATGTCAAGTCTTGCTGTGTGCTTGCTGAACTATAGTGCTGCACTTTAGCTCCAACCTCAAAAGAAATGATTTGGAAGATTTACATCTGGCTCTCTTCAAGCTGTCACATTGTATAAGGAATGTTCTGCTGACTAGTTGATGGAGAGACTCTAGGGTTTTTTTGTTGCAAGATACTAAAACATGGCCCACTGCTTAAGAAGCAATGCAGTGAAATTCTCAATTAATCTATCCATGTGTAACTCTCTGAGTCAGGGGCGTCAATTGGGTATGGCAGGGGTATGCAGCTGCCATACCCTGGGTCCTGGGGGGAAAAGTTACTTTTAAATATAAATCCATGAATGTCTCTTTGTCTATCTGTGCTGGTTATTATATTGTTAAATTAAAGTAAAATAACTACAAATGCAAAATTTAACAAAATGGTCAGTTTAAAAAGGTATTATAATTATATTCTCCACACTTGTATTCTCCCCATCTTGATAAAATGATATATTCCCAGGTTCCGCAGGTCAGCTGCACAGGTTGCACAGCATTATTGTTAATTGTGGCACGTTTACAAACATGCCATGTATAGCTGCACTTGAACAACCGTTCCAGGCTGCCATATCCAGCAAGAAACCGTAGAAACGGGGGGAAAAATAAAATGTACTTCTTAAAATAAATGTATCATGCCTGTTGCCATACCTTAGCTTTTCCTGAACTGACGCCACTGCTCTGAGTTAACGCTGGAGATTCTACTGTGAATGAAGTATAGCGAGGTAACACCGCGTAAATGATGTATTTAAGATGTAAACAAGATGTAGATTCATTAAAATGACATTTGACGTTTACATGAGAAATACCTAACCCTGAAACTTCATATTGACTGGCCCACAAACACCACCATGCATGAAAACAGACTTCCATTGTGCTAATGTAGAATGAATGCATGGAGGGCGATATATAACCACTGTACAGTGCTGTAGAATAGGGGTCTTCAACGTTTTCAGGCCAAGGACCCCTTAGCTGAGAGAGAGATGAAACAGGGACTCCCAGATTCCATATATTCATTGTTTGACAGCACAACCACACTTGTATTCTCCCCATCTTAACAGAATGGTATATTCCCAGTTTCCGCAGGTCAGCTACACAGGTGCAATGCATTATTGTTAATTGTGGCACGTTTACTGACATGCCAAGTTTAGCTGCACTTGAACAACCGTTCCAGGCTGCCATATCCAGCCCAAGAAACTGTAGAAAAATAAAATGTACTTCTTAAAATAAATGTATCATGCCTGTTGCTAAGGTGTGGCAACATGATTGGTTCGCGCGCGTGCAAGACACCAGTCATGTTGCCATACCTTAGCTTTTTCTGAACTGACACCACTGCAAGACGGGAACCCCTTTTGGCGTTCTTGCTGCTATGTACAGTATATTGTCGCTGTCGGGTGGAAACCTTGTATGTCCCAAACCTTCCCCTTTTTTGTTATTTTAAAAACGGATTTAAAATAGTGAAAATAGCCGATCTGCAAGCTTGGGCTTGTAGATAGGCTATTTTCACTACTTTTGTGCGACACTTTTGTAGGACGGAGGACTTTACTTTACCAACAAAAAACAAAAAAACATACAAATTTGAAACTTGGTGAGTTGTCTATATTGTCACTGTCTGCCTGACAGTGACGATATAGCAACATAATGTTTTTGTAATTTGTGAATAAATATTTTAAGTTTTTCAGAAAACTATATATTTTTTAAATCGGGCTCAGACCTAAATGGGTTGAACTACACTAGTGATTCTTAAACTTTTTTAATTCCACCCAATCTGTGCATTATAGTCCACGCCACAGACCCCGTGGCCTAAAGAGATTTACTGGACCCCAACTGTGGCGTCAGTTATTGCACGCGCGCGAAAGCTCATGTTGCCATACTTTAGCAACAGGCATGATACATTTATTTTAGGAAGTACATTACATTTTTCCCCCGTTTCTATGGTTTCTTGTGCTGGATATGGCAGCCTGGAACAGTTGTTCAAATGCAGCTAAACTTGGCATGTTAGCTCACTTACTGCCAATTTAAAATGCCCCTCGAGTGGCACTAGTGCCAGAAGCCTCCATAGACTCCCATGTAATTTATAGTGCACAGATCATGCACGCCCATGCACAGATCATGCACCATGTTTGTGCAGGCTGTTCACAGCTTTCAAACAAAAAAAAAAGATTGGAAATCCGTTCAGGCATTCATGATTTATCAGCCATAATGTTTTCTTCAGATGTAAACAAAAATGGCTGCCATGTTTGAAAGATGGGGTTGTATGGGGGGTGGAACATGCAAAATCGCGATTGAAATCATGTTTACTAGATTTAATTGGGTCCAAAAAAAAAAGAAAAAAAGTAAAAGTCGCCCAAAGTCGCTTGGCAGGGAACTCCATAGTGAGAAAGTTGCTCTAAAAGTCGCCTGGCACTGTATTGTAAACGTGCCACAATTAACAATAATGCATTGCACCTGTGCAGCTGACCTGCGGAGTTTGGGAATATACCATTCTGTCAAGATAGGGAGAATACAAGTGTGTACTGTAATTTAACAACATAATAACCAGAACAGATAGACAAAGAGACATTCATGGATTTATATTTAAAAGTAACTTTTATTTCCCCCCCTGGACCCAGGGTATGGCAGCTGCATACCCCTGCCATAATTGACGCCCCAAATTGATGATTTGTTCCAATAAGGTGTGTCATTTGGTCTGGTAGCCTTTTCCTGGTATAGAGATAACAGTGAAACTCTTGATCGATAAATACATGAAAACATTATTGTACATTCTATAGTTGTTGTGTGGTGCAGATGAACTATCAATCATTTAGCTGGTGTCCACCTGGAACCCCCTTAAGGACCCCTGGCGTCCCCGGACCCCGTGTTGAGACCCACCACTCTACACCACATCATGTGTGGTCTTTACCTCCCCCTGACCTTTTTACTGTAAACACCATTTTTTTTTATCCTCTATTTTTTTTTATAGTACTGTGTTTTATTTGTCTGTCTTTGAATGTTTTATGAATTTAGTTCGAAGGGACCCTTATGGAAACAAGCCTAAACACATTATTGTGGTTTTTATCCTTTTAGTTGACATTGTATCAGTGAACTGTACTGTCCTGTACCTTTTCCTATGCAAACTTGTATTAAATCAATCAATCAATTTCTCTGTATGTTGCTGTGTTGTTGGATAGTTTTGGACTGGGGCCTCACATTAGGCTTAAATTGTCATACCAAATAAATTACATCTCTGTTCATAATTTGACACACAACATGTTGGACAAGCGTCAGCCGTTCGACAGAAACAAAACAAAACCATTTCAACATGTTTCGCAAGTGAAGTCACACTTCTTTTCCAGCTGAAAATATGTCATTTTGTGACGAGTGAAAAGGTCAAGCAACAAAGTGTAAAATTAGCCTTCGCTGCCGCGGTGGGAGACCAAACTCAAACCAGACGTCAGCGAGCCTGGGGACGTTGGCCTGCACAGTGGAAGCCTCAGTGTTGAACTGAGTGTACAAATGGTACCAAACAGACTCGTATAAGAGTCCGTTTGGTTCCATTTGTACGCTCTCCGAGCCAGTGTTAATTTTGGCAGCAAATGTTTGATCTAGTTTTAGTCGCAGTCTTTTGAATAAAATGCGATGCCATATTTTAGTCATCTGAAATGTTTTAGTTTTAGTATAGTTTTAGTCGACTAAATATCATAATATTTTAGTCGACTAAATCTACAGTTGATTTCGTTGACAAAACATTTTTTGCGGGCCTTGACGGCTGATTTCACACACTTGGTCGCACTCTGAAAATAGCCGATCTACAAGCTCACAACGCGCCGTGTTGTGGCGCGACGCGTTGTGAGCTTGTAGATCTGCTAATTTCAGAGTGCAACATCCCAGTAGAACCAAACATAAAATGACGTGTCTTTTAGTTCTACTGGATCATTCTCTTCTCCACTAGTCCATCCTGTGAAATGTTAGTCTAGCTTTTATTTGTTGACAAAATTGTCAATATATTTAGTCTTAGTTTTAGTCATCATAGCTTAGTTTTTATTTAGATTTTATTTAGTTTCTATTTAGTTTTCGTCAGTGAAAAAAGATTGTCGACGAACATTTTCCGTCATAGTTTTAGTCGACGAAATCAACACTGCTCAGAGCACACTGAGGATCGGGGCTGATTTAACTCTGAGAGGGTCACAATTTGACCCTAAGGTGCGACTCTTAGGGCCCTATCTTATACCCCTTACGTCTAAATCTTTTTTGAATAGTTCAAATAGTCGGTCTACATCTACACGTTGTGAGCTAGAGTGTGTTATTTGAGCTATTTATTTTAAAATACGGTATTAAAAAATGCCTTAAAAGTTTAGGCATAAGGGGCGGCGTGCGAGATAGGCCTATAGCCTCTCCTCACGCTTTACCCATCAAGACTGGGAATGCATTATTACGCATTATTTTATGCTTTAACTACTAGTAAGACACCTGAGGGTGACATGCGACCTCAGGGTGACATGCGACCTCGCTGAGGTCGCGCCAATTCTTGACCATCTGGCCAACCACAGCGTTTCTCTGATGATTCTAGTTGTTGTCATTCTGGGGGGAGTTTGTTCATGTTTTTGTGAGGATATCAAACCTAGGAGACACAGGGAGAACATGCAAACTCCACACAGAAAGGCCCTATCGCCCACACCCTAGGTGGGGTTGGCGATAGGGCCTTTCTGTGTGGAGTTTGCCTAAACATGGAGATGTGGTACAGAATGACTCATATATGGGCATAAAAAGTATGTCATGTGACATCACAGATGTCTGTCTGTCTGACACAGACAGTCAGACAGACAGACAGACAGCCATTGACTCCGGCCTAACAATGGCTACTGTCTATGACGGTAGTCCCATATGACATGATGGACTGGACTATCTCCATATACAGTGTTCTCCACATCTCCATGTTTAGGCCAAACAGGTTTGCTCCATTTCTCCATGTATAGGTCCAAATGCCCAACGTTGAGCTTGACAACAAAACGTTCTTAACACAGCCGCCCCCATGTTTACGTTAGAAAATATGTTAAATTCTAAGAACGTTTCGAGTACCGGTTTGATACAAGAGCGAATAAGCACTACACTTCTGGAATCCTGTGCGTCGACTTTTTCTTTTTTATTCTTCTCTTTTTTTGTCTTTCTTAGTCTTGTGTATCCTTCTCTTTTTTTGTCTTTCTTAGTCTTGTGTAGCCCCCCTTACAGGAAGTGATGTCACGACTCACTGACATCACACTGACATCACTTCCTGTACAGAATACGTACGTACGTACACTCAAGCGACAAGGTTTTTCAGGGTGCGACCTTCGGTCGCAATAAAAAAATAGCAGATATACAATGCTCACAGCGTGGCACCGAGTGCCACACTGCGAGCTTGTAGATCTGCTATTTTTTGTAAGTCTTTGAATATTTTGACCCGATTCTATGTGTCTTCTAAATCCTTTTAAGGTTTTTTGAAAAACCTGTTTCTGTGTCAGTGGTTCTCAAACGTTTTCATGTGAAGGACCCCCAGAATGATATGTACTTAGCCATATCAAAACATTTAGTTCCAGCCTTCCAGGGATCACCCAGAAGCAAGATTTGAATTACAAATGTTTGCTTAAAAACACATTTTCATGACTTTTCAAAAAACAGCAGATCTATAGCTGCTATTTTTCAATAGCTAATGTATAAAATAATTCCGGGCCTAAATGGGTTAAATGAACACCAAGAAGATCTTTGATTTCCCTCTCTCTTTCTCTCTCTCTCTCTTTCACACAGTCCCCCCACGCCGGCTTTCATAACAACGTCTTTATTGAGGAGCTCTCCCAGGCCGTCCAGAGCTTCTTCTCACTGGAAGTTTCTCGGTGGTGAGAGACAGAAACAATATGTGCTGCTGGCAGCGGCTGCTACCAGGGGCGTCACAAGGGGGGTGGGGGAAAGTGGGACTGAGTTACCAGGGCCCAAGGTGGAGGGGGCCCTAATTATGTTATACTTTAGCTATTGAAAAATGGCAGATCTACAAGCTCGCAGCGCGGCACCGAGTGCCGCGCTGCAAGCTTGTAGATCTGCTATTTTTGAAAAGTCGTGAAAACGCGTGCAAATCTTTGAATATATGTATTTTTGAAGCGAACATTTGTAAATCAAATTTTGCTTCTCGGGGGTGGGGTCCCTAGGAACAACATATTTTGAGATGGGGGGTCCGTGGCCAAATACTGTACATATCATGTTGGGGGTCCTTCACATGAAAACGTTTGAGCACCACTGACTTAGAAAGATAGGTTTTTCCAAAAAAGACGAACACATTTTCACGATTTTTCAAAAATAGCAGATCTACAAGCTCGCAGCGCGGCACTCGGTGCCGCGCTGTGAGCTTGTAGATCTGCTATTTTTCAACAGTTAAAGCACAGAACAACGCAGTGAATCCTTGCACCCAGGGCCCAGAATTTGGAGCGACGCCCTTGGCTGCAACATAGATGTGATTTCATGCCGGGGGGTTCAGGCAGCGGACCAAACACAGCACTGCGGAGAAAGTCATGTTGTTGAACGCCTCGCGTCCGGTCGTGTTATCCAAGATTCCTGTGTAGCGCTACTGTACCCATTCATTCTCCATTCACATAAATGACTCTACTGTAGATCACTGGTTCTCAACCTGCGGGTCGGGACCCCCAGGCGGGGTCCCCAAATTATTTCGGGGGGGGGGGGGGGGGGGGGGGGGGGGGGGTCCCCAGATGATTAACTTAATGTGCAGCATTGTTTTCTCACTCAACAGTAAACAAACCAACATAAAGTTTAAGTATATAGAGGGTATCTGCACATTTCTAAAGTGACAATTTAAGGGCTTTTTAAATACATCTAAAATGATGAATTAAACATTGGCCAAAATGTCAAATATTAGAGGCTGAAATTGTGAAAATAGGCGATCTACATGCTCACAATGCCATGCAACGCGAGGCGTTGTGAGCATGTAGATCTGCTATTTTCACAATAGAACCGTGTTATACAAAATGTAATGCCTCAACTCTTAGTGCTCGTAGGGTGTGGGGGTCCCCCACTAAATATGTTTTTTTTGGGGGTCGTGGGCGTGGCCTGAAAAGGTTGAGAACCACTGCTGTACATGGTTTTGTGTAGGCTACAGTATAGCCTATATATGATCAGTGATGCAAAGTATACAATTTTGCGGTATACTTGAATATATGCACTATTTAATGGATGTTTGCAGGCAAATATTGTGCATTATACTCCATTACAATTATTTGGCAGCTTCAGTTACTAGTTACTTTTTAGATTTAGATGAATACAAAACATAAGCCTACTTTAACTTGATCCAGAATTCCAAAATGTAGCCTTCTTGAGTAAAAGTACAAACGTATTTGGCATCAAAATATACTTAAAGTACCAAAAGTAAAAGTACCGATTGTGCAGTGTCTTTCAAGTTTTCAAATGTATAAAAATCTTTTGAAAATAGTAGATCTACAAGCTCACAATGCGCCGCGGTGAGATGCATTGTGAGCTTGTAGATCGCCTATTTTCAAATGGAGGAAATGTATGCAGGGTTGAAGTGGTTAATTTTGTAATAATAATCAAAACATAAGTAACTAGTAAATAAGGTTTTCAAATAATTTAGTAAAATTACAATATTTGGATCTGAGATACGTAGTGGAGTAGAAGGTAAAAGTATTGGAAATTTGAAATACTCAAGTAATACTAAAATTGTACTTAAGTAAATGTACTTAGTTACACCACTGCCCACTAGCAGAACAAAAGGTAACTAAAGCCGCACCAGAAAGTATGTATATAAGTATATATATTTTTTACTTTTACTTGGCTAACAATTGTAATACAGGATTTAAACCAAGTAATTGTATGTGTTATTGTTACTTTAAGTGAAATAAACTTCTTCCACCACCGCACAGTAGATGAATAAATAAATAGATAGATGGACATTCACAGTACATTCCACTCATACATTAACAGTGAAGCATATGCCACACATATAAGATGCCTTCGTGTTAAATGCAAAATTGAGAAAAAAATGTGTGGGTGTAATGTGTGAACAACTGAGTTTATTACCATACCTCACATACAATATATATTTATGATTTGTTAAAGCACAAACGATGTGCATGAAAATGATGAAGAATCTACATGATGTTACAGCTCAGAACACATTAGTCATAGGGAAAAAAAATGAAAAAAATGATAGCCTACTATAGAAATACATATTCAAACAAAAATGGAATCCCTTTAATTTTTGTGTACTGTAAATCTGATGTAATTACTGTACATTCAATAAACTGTAAACATCCTGTCTATATTGTACTAGAGGGTAAATACTGTAAATGTCCCTATGCTTCTAATGTACTGAGTCAACCGAACAGCAGGGGGCAGCAATGCACTGTTTTATTTCTCTAGGGTAGCAACCAGACTTCTAAAGAAGCCAAATTTGATGCATTTATCCTTGTGTCACCTTGCAATGGCTTGCAGGTTATTTCTTTCTTTCGATGTTCATCACACAGACAAAGTTCATGTATTGTAAAATAACACAAAACTCGCAAACCAACTACTTAGCAATGCAGTAACCAATCCTTTACATTTCCAACATAGTTCATGGGCCATACGAGATGGCGGTATCTGAAAGGTGGCAAAGGTTACCATGCATTTTTGAGAAGCTCTATATCTGTAGATTATATTTTGGTATGATAACCCTTTCTGAGACCCAGCTAAATTGGTGTTATCAGCTGCTAAAGTCGGTGTCCCATTAACTTTACTAATGGGGAAAAAAATGCAAAAAACTAATCCGCTTTAAATAGCATATGAGGGGTCAAAGTAGGGTTTTTCATGCACTGTGGTTTTTCATCACTTTTTTTTTATCACATTTCATACTTTTGTGGGCGTTTTTAGCCCAAGGAATGTTTTTCGTGCAAAACAAATGCTTGCAATGGATTCAGTGCATGAAAACCCCCTATTTTGACCCCTCATATCGTCGTTGTCCAGTGGAAACCTTGTATGTCCAAAAGCGTTCATTTTGTATAATTTAAAAAATTAACAAAACTAGTGAAAACAGCCAATCTACAAGCACACAACGCCTCGCACCGCGAGGCGTTGTGTGCTTGTAGATCTGCTGTTTTCACTACGTTTGTGTGACGGCCTTGTCTGATGAAGCAGGGCTTTACTTAGCGGGAAAACATACAAAATTGATACTTGGAGATACGAGGTTTCTGCCCGACAGTGACGATACTACTTAAAGCAGATAATTTTTTTTTGCATTTTTTCCCCCTGCATAGTACAGTTAATGGGACACCGACTTTAGCAGCTGATAACACCAATTTAGCTGGGTCTCAGAAAGGGTTATCATACCATACCAAAATATACAGATATAGAGCTTTTCAAAAATGCATGGTAACCTTTGCCACCTTTCGGATACCGACATCTCGTATGGCCCATGGACTAACAGTTCAAAAGTGACTGAAACTTTGATATTGTGAGAGCAGCATTGGTTCAGGAAGCACGGCGTACACGGCGTGTGTGTGTGTGTGTTCATTTGACATTAACCTCTCAGTAGATATCATACATTATCACAATAGTATATACAATGTACAAACGCGTGAATACTTGTAAAAATGGATCGCTAAGTTTTATATGAACTCTCATGCATGTATAAAAGTTTCACCTTGACATACATAGAGACATTCAGCTACACCGGTACACATGAGGTGACATGGGACCACGTTATTTAAGTTAAAATAATTATTTAGTTAGTGTTAGAAATACTATTTACAAGATTATATCCTGGTATAGGGCAACCCTTTGAAGTGGAGTCACTGTTTGAGTCCATGAGTCTCTGTGAGCAGTTTGTGGCGTGAAAGATCCAGTATTCACTCTGGTTGAAGAGACGCAGGGGCGTCACACCAAATTCTGGGCCCTGGGTACAAGGATTCACTCACATTTTGTGCTTTAGCTATTGAAAAATAGCAGATCTACAAGCTCACAGCGCGGCACCGAGTGCCGCGCTGTGAGCTTGTAGATCTGCTATTTTTGAAACAAATCGTGAAAATGTGTGCAAGTCTTTGAATATTTCAAATCCCTTGAAAAAAAAAAAAAAAAAAAAAAAAAAAAATATATATATATATATATATATATATATATATATATATATATATATATATATATATATATATATATATATATATATATATGTTTCTATGTCAGTGGTGCTCAAACCTTTTTCACGTAAAGGACCCTCAAAAGGATATGTATTTGACCAAGGACCCCCATCTCAAAATATTTAGTTCCAGGGACCCCCAGAGAAGCAAAATTTGAGTTACAAACGTTCACAAAAAATACAGATTTGCACATATTTTCACGACTTTTCAAAAATAGCAGACCTACAAGCTCACTGTGAGCTTGTAGATCTGCTATTTTTCAATAGCTAAAGTATAAAATAATTAAGGCCCCTCCACCTTGGGCCCTAGTAACTCAGTCCCATTCCCCCTCCCCACCTTGTGACGCCCCTGAAGAGACGCGAGACGCGGTACCGAAACGCAGAGGATCTTGTGAGAGCTGAAGGCTTCAGAGTCCACCAAAGCTTGTAGCAGTCCAGAACGGAGTTCTTCGAAACGCAGACCTACAACTGGCCTCTTCAAAGAGCCGGCCAGCATTGCAATTGTCATCATCTCACAGCACCTTGGCATCCTTCCATTTCATCCACTTTAAACCCTACTATTATACTTAGTTGACCGGCGGAGTCCCCCAGTGGTCCGTACTAGGTCCGTTCCTTTCTCTCCCACAACACCAAATCTCTCTTTGACCAAAACATCTGATCTATGAGATGTTGAAGATCAGCTATTTTCACAGAATGGGGATGCTGGGATTCATGTGGTTTGGACTTCCAGAACACCTCACACACACACACGCACGCACGCACGCACGCACGCACGCACGCACACACACACACACACACACACACACACACACACACACACACTTCAGTGAAGGAAAAGAAAAGGGTTTACTGTCCACGTTGCTCTTTTAAAGAACAAAACAATAGCAAACCCGGAACTGCCGTAATGATGGCTTTGACTCCTCCCCTCCCGTGCCAGAGGCGTCAATTGGGTATGGCAAGGTATGGCAGCTGCCATACCTTGGCTACAGGGGGAAAAAGAAATATTCATCATGCCTGTTGCTAAGGTATGGCAACATGACCGGTGTCAAGACACCGGTCATGTTGCCATACCTTAGCTTTTGCTGAACTGACGCCACTGTCCGGTGCTGTCCGGTGTGATGAGGCTCCACCCCCCCCCCCTCCTCCTCGGGGTCCTACCGACAGGCGCAGGTGTCCACAGACATGCCCGGGTAGACCTTGAGGACCATGTTCCGGTCCGGGTCCAGGAACAGAACGCTGAGGGGACTCATCTTGTCCGGGACGCAGCAGGGCTCCGGGACCCCCGGGACGATGCCCACCGCCCGGACGATGCTCTGGATGGTGGCGTGGTTGGAGGGCCGGACCACCTTTTTTTATAGGGAGAAGATGAAGAAGAGACAAGAGACGGAGGATCCTTAGATCAGTGGTTCTCAAATCTTTTGCATGTCGAGGACCCCCACATTGATATTTGCTTGGCCCCGGGGGCTTGCCGGCCTGGGTAAGCTTGGATCCCAAGAAGAGGGGTTCCCAAACTTTTGTCTCAGGGCACCCCATGAATATTTGTTTAATCCGAGGCACCCCTACATTATAATTTTCACTCCCAGCACCTTATAAATATCTTCGTTGTTGGGTGGAAACCTTGTATGTCCAAAACCGTTCATTTTGTATATACCGGTATCATCTATAAAATGTACTAAACTAGTGAAAACAGCCGATCTACAAGCACACAACGCCTCGCATCGCGAGGCGTTGTGTGCTTGTAGATCGGCTGTTTTCACTAGTTTTGTGTGACTGTCTTGTATGATGAAGCAGGGCTTTGCTTTACCATAATACGTACACATTTGAAACTTGGAGATACAAGGTTTCTGCCCGACAGTGACGATATTTTAGTGATTACGTTGCGAGGAAAATTTTGAGATAATAGCCATTTTGGTTAGAACTGACTGAAAATAGCTTTGTATTTCAAGTTTAAAATGTTTTTTCAAGTGTCCAAATGAATTCCAAATATTATCAAATTATCTCCTGGCACCCCTGGACTGCCGTCACGGCACCCCAGTGTGCCCCGCCACCCACTTTGAAAACCCCTGCCCTAGAAGAGAAGTAATCTACTGTGTTTAAAAAAAAATGTCCAGTTAACACTTTTAGTCTCAGATATACACTATAATGAATTATTTAGATACCGTGTGCCGCTATTGACTGCACTTTATTTTGAAGAACCACGGAAGCCACGATCGTGTCCATACAGATCGGGATGTTTTCTTTCACACGGAAAAGAAAAATTGTTACCGCGACGTCGCTTTGATAGGGGGACCTGAAAAAAAGGCATTTCTGGACGCTCAAAGCATAGTTTGTGCCACACACAGCGTGGCACAAAGTGACATGCTGCGAGCTTGTATATCTGCTATTTTCTTTTATAGCCACATAAAATATGGATAAAGTGGCTAAAATGATTGTGATGCAGTAAGCCTCCTCCTTTTTCCCCTCTACACCAAATATCATTGCCAAAATAGCTGATCTACAAGCTCAACTTGTACTGTAGGTCTACTATTGGGGGGGACCCCCCCACCCTGACGAGCACTAAGAGTTGAGGCATTACATTTTGTATAGCACGGTTCTATTGTGAAAATAGCTGATCTACATGCTCATGTAATTTTAGAGGTATTAAAACGTCCTTAAATTGTCTCTTTAGAAATGTGCTGATACCATCTATACACTATAAACTTTATATTGGTTTGTTAACTGTTGAGAGAGAAAGCAAGGTTACACATTAATAATCATCTGGGCCTGGGGACCCCCCAAAATAATTTGGGGACCCCTCTGGCGGTCCCCGACCCACAGGTTGAGAACCTCTGGTCTATTGCAGCGGTATTCAACCTGCGACCCTGCAGCACGTCTATGCGGCCTGTCATGGTCATACCAATACAAATATATTTTGTCAACTTTCAGTCTGGATACAATATTTCTGATGTCATATTTCAGTTTCTCTGAAAGATCTCCAGGAAACTATTTTGTCTTGTTTTATACAAGATGTTTTTTGCTATTTTGTCATTAATCATTCCATGACATTTTTTTTTTTTTGCTCAATGAGGATTGGCCATATAGACGGAAATGTGTCTGTTTTCTGCGTGTTACCTTAATTTTTAGACTACCCATGTAATGTGTTACAAAATCATTGTCTTGACGTCCAAAATAGGATTGTCATTTTTAGCTTGCGGCCCTTGGACTTTTTGTATTTTGCTGAGTGGCCCCTGAGCCATCTTAAGTTCTAGAAGAGTCTAGTCTATAGAGCATCGCAGAGGAAGTGGTACTGGGGTCACTTAAAAATCGCCCATTCATTTTCCCCATAGACTTTTACAAAAATATTTATAACAATTATGTTAAACCTCAAACAAAGCCGTGAATCATGAACATGAGACCTTTGTTTCTATGAAAAGAACGTTTTGAAAATCGCTAAACAAAGGGTATTTATTAAATGTAGTATATCAAATAATGTAATATTAAAATATGTTTTCACATAGGATCAAAGTTTGTATGGTCATGATTCACTGCCATCCTGGATGGCTTTGTTCGAGGCTTAACATTATTGTTATAAATATTTTTTGTAAAAGTCTATGGGGAAAATGAATGGGCGATTTTTAAGTGACACCAGTAAACCACTTCCGCTGCGATGCTCTATACCAGGGTTCCCCAATAGGCGGCCCACGGGCCATTTGCGGCCCGCGAGAGGCTACTGTCTGGCCCCCACCAACCACAGTAATAATGGTGGTATAACAGCAACAACAACACTAGTATATTGTCGTTGTCGGGTGGAAACCTTGTATGTCTAAAACCGTTTGTTTTGTATCTATCGTCTAAAAAAATTACTAATTTAGTGAAAACAGCCGATCTACAAGCACACAACGCCTCACGATGTGTGTTTGTAGATCTGCTGTTTTCACTAGTTTTGTCACTTTTGTGCAATGGTCTTGTATGATGAAGCAGGGCTTTGCTTTACCAAAAAACGTACACATTTGAAACTTGGAGATACAAGGTTTCTGCCCGACAGTGACGATATCTGTCGCTGGAGTAGAGGGAACGCCACCGTCGCCCCCTGCTATGTTGTGGCCCTCGGCTTGGTACCCTAGACATAATTCGGCCCTTGGGGAAAACTAATTGGGGAACCCTGCTCTATACACTACAGCAGTGTTTCCCATCCTGGGGTCAGGGCCCTCCCCTTGGGGGCGCCAAAGTTCAGCGCATGAGGCCATGTCTGTTTGGAGCCGGTTGTCAGGTCTTAGACATGTTGCACAAAATCATGACTTGCTTTCAGCCTCTTTCACCCCTGCATGCCTGTTTTGTCATCATATTGTCAGAAACAGTCCAACATTGTGAAAGGAAATTCAAAGTGTTGCGTGCATGCAGCTTCTGTCAGATGTAAGAATTAGTCTAGTAAATCTAGGGGAAAAATACACTCAGGTTGGACAAAATTGTATTATTTCGTTTTTCAACTGATTCTGTTAGGAAAAAAAAATCTACCATGATCTGCTCACTGCAAATACCCACAGTGGCCAAATCAAGTTGGGCTCCCATCGACTTTCTATACAGGAGGAAAATACCCAGAAAAAAAATCAGCTTTAAGTAGGATGTGAGGGGTCTAACTAGGGGTTTGTCATGATGCTGAATCCATTGCAAGCATTTGTTTTGTTATCCTGGCTAGTAGACCTAATTTCCTAACAGAATCAGTTGAAAAACTAAATAATACAATTTTGTCCAACCTCTGCCTTAATTTTATCGGACTAAATGGGGGTTTAGGGATGGGACAATAAGCGATATTATCGTATATTTTGATAAAAAAAAAACACTCACGATAATCTTATCATAGAGATTTAATGTATCGTGATATCGTCCTCCTTCATGCACTGGGTTCAATTCACCTTGAGCTGCATATCCGGTACCACTTAAACCCTCTAGAATTAATATACGTACTTGATACAGTCTTTTTTTTTCACTTTCTATCAAATGTCTTTGCCAAAAAATAGCCGATCTACAAGCTCACAACGCGTCACATAGCTTGTCAGCTATTTTGTTCCCGCCCAAGGATATAATGGATTTTGATTATCGCGATAACATCGTAAATATTGTAACAATAATCGTGATATGACATTTTCATATCGTCCCATCCCTATTGGGGCTCCAAGGGGGAGGAAAAAAAGAGTTGGGAACCAGTGTAATCTCCGGGGCTAGCGCAGGATGAAAGCGTTACGACAGACGTGTGTTTTATGAGTAGAGTAATGTAAAGCCATTCAGTCTGTCTGGACGCCTCAGTGGAAAGAGACAAGAAAGCAGAGAGAGAGAGAGGTTTACGACAGGGTCACATGTGATCCAGTGATGATGTCACAAGCAGATCTCTGTGTGTGCGGCGGGCAGCAAATGAGCTCCCAGGATGCATCATAAATGAGGCGCTACGCAGCGGCCGCGGTGGTAGAGTTTTCCCAGCGTCAAGGCTGAGAGTGTAAGGAACTGATGATTTCACTGAGCTGAAGCCATTTAGGCCTAGAATTATTGAATGCTTTAGCTATTGAAAAATAACAGATATACAAACTCACAGTGCGGCGACCGAGGTACGATTACTTGTGACAAAAGAAATCTCGATTTACGATATTATCGCGATAATCAAAATCCACTATCCTGGGGTGGAGCAGATCTACAAGCTCACAACGTGTCGCATTGCGACGTTGTGAGATTTTTTGGCAAAGACATTTGATAGAGAATGAAAAAAAGACTGTATCAAGTACGTATATTACAAGTAACTTTTACCAATTATAGAGGGTTTAAGTGGTACCGGATATGCAGCTCGGCAAATAAAAGGTGAATTGATCCCAGTGCATGACGGAGGACGATATTACGATAAATTAAATCCCCACGATACGATTATCGCGAGTGTTTTTTTATCACGATAAACGATAACATCGCTTATCGTCCCATCCCTATACTGCTAGTTTACTCACTTTGGGGATGGGGAAGCCACAGGTCCCGGCGCAGTAGTAGGCGTCGAAGGCCTTGGGGGCCAACACCCACTCGCTCCAGCCGATGTCGGCGAAGTCCACCCTGAGGTAGCGCCTGGCGCACACGCGGGGCTCGCTCCACTGCCTCCTCCGGGCCTTCTTCATGGTCCTCTCGTCGAAGCTCAGCACCCGGGGCTTGCCGGCCTGGGTGAGCCCCGGGTGCTGAGCCTCCCCGTTCACGCTCTCCTGGCCCGGCTTGCGGCCGTGCTTGGCCGCGGCCGCGGCCGCCGCTTTGGCCTTGGGCGGGAAGTAGGTGCTCTGCCACAGCTCGTGGTTCTTCAGGCTGTTGAAGTGCACCTCCGGGAGGTCGTTGGTCTGGATCTGGTCCGCGGGGGACAGAGGGCCGCGGAGGAGGTCTCTCCGGGTCCTCGTGGCCGGGTCCGGGTCCGGGGCCGAGGCCGAGGCGGGCGTGTTCGCCAGGCGCATGCGCTCGTCGTCGCCGCCCGGGAAGGGCCCGTAGCGCTGCAGCGACATGGCCACGCTGTTGGGCTCGTCGATGACCCGGTCGTCGGCGTAGACCAGGATGTACGGCAGGTTGGCCGAGGACGGACGCTCCGGGCCGGCGTGGGCCTTCACCTGCTTCTGCTGGGCCTGCCATGAGGGTCGTACACATACATTGCGATTAACGCTTGAATTTAGTTTTTGGTCATGAACTTTGTAACGTATAAAGATGTACATTTCTTGTTTTACTTTCAAAATGTATACAGGGCTGATATGACAAATAGCCTAAATGTATCTTCAATTTAAAGAAATGACTGACAATGGCTTCCTCCAATAATCAAATAAATAATGTACTATGTGCTATGGTCAAAAGGCCAATTTTTACAACACTTTGATGCATTACAAGTTTGTAATGCCCCCCCCCCCCCCCCCCCCCCTTGGGATTTGGCATTGCAGAGTCTGTCCTACAGCAGTGGTTCTCAACCTTTTCAGGCCACGACCCTCAAAGTAATCATATTTTAACTGGGGACCCCCCATCCCGACGAGCACTAAGAGTTGAGGCATTACATTTTGAACACGGTTCTATTGTGAAAATAGCCGATCTACATGTCACAACGCCTCGCAACACGGCCATTTTCACAACTTCTGCCTCTAGCATTTGACAATTTGGCCATGTTTAGTTTGTCCTTAAATTGCCACTTTAGAAATACCCTCTATACCCGCTATACAGATACCCTCTATACACTTAAACTTTATGTTGGTTTGTTTACTGCCGAGTGAGAAAACAATGTTGCACATTAAGTTAATCATCTGGGGACCCCCCAAAAATAATTTGGGGACCCCCCTGGGGTTCCCAACCCACAGGTTGAGAACCACTGTCCTGCAGTATGGTCAATAACAACAGTGACGAGCCTACCTGCGATCTCACCGCCGCTCCAAAGTCAAACTCGGCGGCGAGCAGCGGCTCCTCCGCGGCCCTGGCCCGCCGCACCAGGGCGGTGACGTCGACGGCCTGCCACGAGCCTCTCTTCGGCGGCGGCAGCGTCACGTTGCCCAGCTGCTCGCCCAACGCGCCGCTCGGGGACGCCGCCGTCGCTCCTCCCCGGGAAAACAGCAGCAGCTGCGGCTGCCGCGAGGGCGGGGGAAGGGCCGGGGGAGGGTGGTCGAGGCCGCAGGACGGGCTGTGAGCGCGCCGGCAGGGCCACGGCCGCGGGTGGTGCTGGTGGGGACGGGTTCTCTTGTACAGGAAGTGAAAGGAGGCGGACAGGATGTGCTCCGTCTCCTGGATGGAGGACAGGTTGAACCGGAACCACTCTCTGCCCTCTGAGGTTCCTGCAATTATTTTACATAATGGTGAATGTTGAAAAATGTTCATACATTTAGCAGATCAACAAGCTCACGACGCGTCGCATCGCGACGCGTTGTGAGCTTGTAGATTGGCTATTTCCACTATCATTGTTATTTTTTAAGTAGTAAGTTGTCTAATTTCTTTCTGTATTTCATAAGTATTTTACTCCAATGTAGGGCTGTCACAATTATTACATAATCGTCTAATCGCAATTATTTGAAGTAATCGCAATTATTTGAGGTAATCGTCATAATCGTTTCCATGTTGAGAAATGTTAATATACCTGTAGTTACAAACACTTTCAAAAAGTAGTTGAAATAGCAGATCTACAAGCTCACAACGCGTCGCCATGCGACGTGTTGTGAGCTTGTAGATCGGCTATTTCCACTATCAATGTTCTTTTTTAAGTATTAAGTTGTCAAATATGTATGTAATTTCTCTGTATATTTAGGTTATGTGTCCTGATTGCCATGTGCAACTTCAAAGCCTAAAAGCCAAACAGAAATGTAATTGTCAACGACAAATACACAATTAAACTGTTAATCGCAATTATTTGAGTGACAATTAATCGTCATGTAAAATGTCATAATCGTGACAGCCCTACACCAATGTTTTCAATACTGCAACTTGAACCGGAACCCCTCTCTGTCCTCCGAGCTTCCTGCGGTGGTGGGAAAAGTACTCCCAACGTTTTACTCGTAGTATCAACAGTATCAATACTATTAATACTATCAAGTATCAATACTGTGATGTAGCAGGGCATTAACGAAAAAGTCAACGAGTCGACTGAGTCGACGTCATTGCACAAGTCGAAATTGAAAAAGAAATGCTCAATGTGTGCGTCTGTACAGCATTCAAACAGTAGGATTGCTTATTGTCAAGGACGGAATGATCCAATATTACAGTGCTACATTACATTTGGTATAACATGGTTCTATTGTGAAAATAGCAGATCTACATGCTCACAACGCCTCGCGATGCGAGGCGTTGTGAGCATGTAGATCGGCTATTTTCACAATTTCTACCTCTATTATTTGACAATTTGGACAATGTTTAATTTGTCATTTTAGAGGTATTAAAAAGTCCTTAAATTGGCACTTTAGAAATGTGCAGATACCCTCTATACACTTAAACTTTATGTTGGTTTGTTGAGTGAGAAAACAATGTTGCACATTAAGTTAATCAACCCAAAATATTTGGTGGGTCGTGTGTGATGTGATGACGTCATCAAACGATAAAGTCGACTTCAACTCAACTTTTTACTGAGTCGAGTCGACTTGCAAAAATTACAAGTCGTTACAGTAATGCCCTACGATATAGCAGTGCTCTGTTGCAAGGGAAAGTCCCGGAATTCAAAATTCGCTTGAGTGAAAGTGCAATGGTATTGGCATAAACATGTACTTAAAGTACCAAATAGTATCATTATGCTCATTAAGCAGAATGTCCCTTTTCAGGTTTTCAAATGTATATAAATCTTTTGAAAATAGCAGATCTGCAAGCTCACATCGCGACTCATTGTGAGCTTGTAGATCTGCTATTTTCAATTGGCCCAAATGTAATTATGTAATAATAATCAATCTGCTAAGTAACTAGTAACTAAAGTTTTTAAATATGATAATTGTAGTGGAGTAAAAATACAATATTTGGGTCCGAGATGTAGTGGAGTAGAAGTAAAAGTATTGGACATTGGAAATACTCAAGTAAAGTACAAATACCTCAAAATTGTACTTCAGTACAGTACTTAAAGGGGAAGACCACCCATTTTCAACATTGAACTATGTCATTAATATACCTTAGAGGAGTTGTGTGGAAATAGAAAAAAAGTTCCCCCCCTTTTGTGTTGCCTAGAACTGGAGGATTGATTTTGGGGTTTGTATTGTAAAGTACAATGTGTGATGTCATCAAGTTGTACTTTACAATACAAACCCCAAAATCAATCCTCCAGTTCTAGGCAACACAGAAGAGGGGGAACTTTTTATTTATGTATATCCACACAACTCCTCTAAGGCATATGAATGACACAGTTCAATATTGAAAATGGGTGGTCTTCCCCTTTAAGTAAATGTACTTAGCTACTTTACACCACTGGGTTCCTGGGGATGTTGGAGCACAGTGAATGATACAGACAGGGGCGTCACACCAAATTCTGGGCCCCGGGTACAAGGATTCACTGCGGGCCCCCCATGAATGTTAACTATTGAAAAATAGCAGATATACAAGCTCACAGCACGGCACCGAGTGCCGCGCTGCGAGCTTGTAGATCTGCTATTTTTGAAAAATCGTGAAAATGTGTGCCAAGAAACCCATGTTTCCATGTCAGTGATGCTCAAACTTTTTTATGTGAAGGAACCCCCATCTCAAAATATCTAGTTCCAGGGACCCCCCAGAAGCAAAATTTGAGTTACAAATGTTCATTTTAAAAATACATATATTCAAAGATTTGCGCACATTTTCACGACTTTTCAAAAATAGCAGATCTACAAGCTCGCAGCGCGGCACTCGGTGCCGCGCTGTGAGCTTGTAGATCTGCTATTTTTCAATAGCTAAAGTTACTAGGGCCCCTCCACCTTGGGCCCTGGTAACTCAGTCCCACTTTCCTACCCCTTGTGACGCCCCTGGATACAGACACACTCAACACACAATGTTAGGATTCAGTGAGTGTGATCTGCATTAACACAAGACTATTTGTATAAGCTTTATAAGCTTCTATAAGGCAGTGATAGGGATGGGACGATATGAAAATGTCATATCACGATTATTGTGACCAAAGAAATCGCGATTTACGATATTATCGCGATGATCAAAATCCATTATCCTGGAGAGGAACATTTGCCCAAAAAATAGCAGATCTACAAGCTCACAACGCGTCGCACCGCGACGCGTTGTGAGTAGAGATGGACCGATTGCAAAATTCTTGGCCGATACCGATCCACCGGTTTTATGAAGGTCTGACCTGCCAAAACCGATTTTTCCGATACCAATTTCTTTAGCTAAGAACTAGAAAAATCACAGACAATATCCAGTCTAATATGACCGTCTGGACTAGGCAGGAGGAAAGCAGGTGACACATGCTTTTTTTCTCCTTTTTGGAGACGACATTGACACAGGATTATGGAATATATCCTTACATTGCAACGGTAACCAGCACCATCTGTATTCTGTAGGCTGCCACTAAGTAGACTGGCTGCTACTTGCTAATGTTTACTTTAGTCACAGGACCAGGGCATCATGCTGTGCAGTGCCATAGACACAATTGGCATAAAACCGGTATTTATGTCAGTGTCACCGATTCGGCCGGTTTTATATGATACCTGCTGATTTTTGATATTGGCCGATACCGATGTCCATCCCTAGTTGTGAGCTTGTAGATTGTCTATTTTTTTTTGGCAAAGACATTTGATAGAGAGTGAAAAAAGGATGTATCAAGTACGTATAAGTACATTTTACCAATTATAGAGGGTTTAAGTGGTACCGGATATGCAGCTCGGCAAATAAAAGGTGAATTGATCCCAGTGCATAAGGACGATATCACGATTAAGTTAAATCTCCACGATGCGATTATCGTGAGTGTCTTTTATCAGGATAAACAATAATATCGCGTATCGTCCCATCCCTAGGCAGTGGTTCTCTAACATTGTCATGTCAAGGACCCCCAAATGTATCCATATCTATTTGGCCGCAGACTCCTCATATTTTGTGCAAGGGACAGACCTGCGTCTTAAAAGTATTTTGTGGAAGGGACCCCATAAGGAGAAGGTTTGTGTCGTTAAAATGTTTTTTAAAGTCATTCAAATATTTTGAAGAAAATGGTCACAGTATGAAGTTGTGTTAAAAAGTGCATACACTGATTTTCATGCTATACTGGGGACCCCCTCAAGGACCCCACGGGGGCCCCTGGACCCCACTTTGAGAACCGCCGGCTTAAAAGTCTCCAGAGATCGGTCCAAGTGGTTTACCCTCCAATCAGCGAAGCCTCATGTTGACCTAGGACGGATTCCCACTAGAACCTTCACTTCTTACGCCTCCCACTGTGATGTCTCCCCCTTCTCGGCTTTCCAAACTGTCTCCTTAAAGGAAACAATACAAAGGGGAGCCAACTGGTCCGCTCGCCTTCAAATCAAAACTCAAAGTCTCACATTTCATAGCTATTTATTTTGAAAGCCATTTCTTCCTCCGGCTCCCCCAACACATTTGACTGACACGAAAAAAACAGACCTTTTCAGCGGCAGCAGCACAGCCCCCCACCCCCACCCTCCACCCTCCCATCCTCTTGACTTCCAGGACAGGGGTGTCAATTGGGTATGGCAGGGGTATGCAGCTGCCATACCCTGGGTCCAGGGGGGGAAATAAAAGTTATAAATAAATATAAATCCATGAATATTTCTTTGTCTATCTGTGCTGGTTATTATGTTGTTAAATTACAGTAAAATAACTACAAATACAAAATGTAACAAAATGGTCACTTTAACAAGGTATTATCTCTTTATAATTTTTATCCCACGATTTTGTAACCCATTTTCACCCAGTGCCAATTGCCTATATAATCCTGGGCTCTGCTCTCCCTCTGCCACGCCTGGGGAGACAAAGGACTGACCTCATGCTTCCTTCTATGCATGAGGAGTCCAAGTTGCTTCTTTTCACCTGACAGTGGGGATTTCCCTGGTTTGGAGGGTATCAACCCTAGGAGACACGGGGAGAACTTGCAAACTCCACACAGAAGGTATTATAATTATATTCTCCACACTTGTCTTCTCCCCATCTTGACAAAATGGTATATTCCCAGGTTCCGCAGGTCAGCTGCACAGGTGCAATGCATTATTGTTAATTGTGGCACGTTTACTAACATGCCAAGTTTAGCTGCACTTGAACAACCATTCCAGGCTACCATATCCAGCCCAAGAAACCGTAGAAACAGGGGAAAAAAATAAATTGTACTTCTTAAAATAAATGTATCATGTTTGTTTGCTAAGGTATGGCAACATGACTGGTGTCTTGCACGCGTGCGAAGGCGCGCGTGCAAGACACCAGTCATGTTGCCATACCTTAGCTTTTTCTGAACTGACGCCACTGCCGCCCCCCCACCCTCCACCCTCCCCATCCTCTTGACTTCCAGACCACTTCTCGGGAGTTCAAACCTCTCGTCTCGCAGACTTCCAGGCCGGCACCGCACAGCCTCTCTGCACGTCTGAAAGACAAACAGTGCCGAGGCCGGCGTCCACTACTAGCACTGTAAGGGTCTGCTGGCTGCTGCTGCCATATGGAAGTGCTTAAAGGAGAGGGTTCCTCCGAGGCGTTCCCGTGTGTCTGGCGTGATAATGGCCTCTTGTCTAACACCTAGACTGCTGCTGCTACTGGGGAATTAGTGCTACTCGGAACTGCTCCACTCCGGGGTACCACTAAATCACACGGCCCTGACGGGGTGCGGAGGGGAAGATATTTTATCTCATATCGTCGTTGTCGGGCAGAAAGCCTCGTATCTCCCAAGTTTCAGATTTGTATGTTTTTTCGCAAAGCAAAGCCCTGCTTCATCGTACAAGGCCGTCGCACAAAAGTAGTGAAAACAGCAGATCTACAAGCACACAACGCCTCGCGGTGCGAGGCGTTGTGTGCTTGTAGATCGTCTGTTTTCACTAGTTTAGTAAATGTAAATGTTTTTGAATGATTAAAACGAGCGGTTTTGGACATACAGGTTTCCACCCGACAACGGCGATATACCCGTAGTGTAGAGAAAGACAGAGAGAGAGAGAGAGAGAGAGAGAGAGAGGAGAGAGAGAGAGAGAGAGAGAGAGAGAGACAGAGAGAGAGAGAGAGAGAGAGAGAGAGAGAGAGAGAGACAGAGAGAGAGAGAGAGACAGAGAGACAGAGAGAGAGAGAGAGAGAGAGAGAGACAGAGAGAGAGAGAGAGAGAGAGAGAGAGACAGAAGAGAAGAGAGAGAGAGAGAGAGAGACAGAGAGAGAGAGAGAGACAGACAGAGAGACAGAGAGAGAGAGAGACAGAGAGAGAGAGAGAGAGAGAGAGAGAGAGAGAGAGAGAGAGAGAGAGAGAGAGAGAGACAGAGAGACAGAGAGAGAGAGAGACAGAGAGAGAGAGAGAGAGAGAGAGAGAGAAGAGAGAGAGACAGAGAGAGAGAGAGAGAGAGAGAGAGAGCACTAGGGCTGCTTCATGATGAACTAAACACCTGCCTTTGTGTGTGTGTTTGATTGATTGAAGACCTTTATTAGAAGTTTCTAAAAATCCATTATCCTGAGGTGCAAAAATTTGCCAAAAAATGTTGCGACGCGTTGTGAGCTTGTAGATCGTCTATTTTTGGCAAAGAATTTTGATAGAGTGAAAAAAGACCAAGTATGTATACCCAGGGGGTGAGATGCCATGCATGGGCTCGCGTGGGCTCGGTGAGCCCACACTTATTTTTCTGCACGCACGCGCGCCTCATATGCACACTAATTACACAATAAAAACAGTGTGCGCGCATGACGTCATGAATTTAGAGGACCCACACTTCTAAAATCAATATCACACCACTGTGTATACTATTTTAGAGGGTTTAAGTGGTACAGCTTGGCAAATAAAAGGTGAATTGATCCCAGTGCATGACGGAGGACGATATCACGATAAATTAAATCTCCACGATACGATTATCATGAGTGTTTATTATCATGATAAACGATAATATCGCGTATCGTCCCATCCCTAGTCCACAGTAGGCTACAATGTGTCATTTCTGCGCAGTAATTAAGATAGATGGATATCTCTATCACTGAATGAAAATCCATTTTAATGTTTTGCGTTGAGGTAAGGGGGTCCTCGGACCCCAAAGGGTCCTTGAGGGGGTTCCAGGCATTTGATAGAACCAATCAATAGTTGATAGAACCAAATGGACCCTTTGAGGTCTGCAACTCTGACTGTACAAATGGAACCAAATGGAAGGGTCCATTTGGTTCCATTTACACTGTCTGTGGAATAAAAACTGTAGATCCTTGAAATTATAACAAATATATACAGTAGCCCAATGGTTCTCAAAGTGGGGTCAGGGGACCCCCAGGGATCCTTGAAGGAGTTCCAGGGGGTCCCCAGATAAATGATAGTTAGGAAACAATTGGACCCTTATGTGTCTGTAACTCAGAGTGCACAAATGGAACCAAATGGACCAGTTGGTTAAATTAACATTGATTTTACAATAATAGTTTGGGGTCTCAGAGATAGAAATAGGGGGTCCTTGAAATTAAAATGGTTGGGAACCACTGCAAGAGCCTCAAAGATCTTCTCTTATGGGGGTCCCTGACATATCTTTTCAAATGGGGGTCCGCGGGCGAATAAGTGTCATTTTTTGGGGTCCTTAAAAAGGTTTGAGAAGCATTGCAGTAGCCTATACAGTGGTTCTCAACCTGTGGATCGGGACCCCCAGGGGGTCCCCTTTGGGGGTCCCCAGATGATTAACTAGATGTGCAACATTGTTTTCTCTCTCAACAGTAAACAAACCAACATAATGTTTAATTATAGAAGGTCTCTGCACATTTCTAAAGTGACAATTTAAGACTTTTTAATAGGCCTACCTCTAAAATGACATATTAAACATTGGCCAAATGGTCAAATATTAGAGGCAGAATACAACCATGTTATACAAAAATGTAATGCCTCAACTCTTAGTGCTCGTCAGGGCGGGAGGGATGAGGGGTCCCCAGTTAAAATATGATTATTTTGCCGTATTTACCACTGCAGTAGGCTAGCCTATAGTAGGCCTACTATCAGGGGCGTCACACCAAATTCTGGGCCCCGGGTACAAGGATTCACTGCGGGCCCCCCATGAATGTTAACTATTGAAAAATAGCAGATATACAAGCTCACACTGCTATTTTTGAAAAATCGTGAAAATGTGTGCCAAGAAACCTATGTTTCCATGTCAGTGATGCTCAAACTTTTTCATGTGAAGGACCCCCCCATCTCAAAATATTTAGTTCCAGGGACCCCCAGAAGCAAAATTTGATTTACAAATGTTCACTTAAAGACATATGTTCAAAGATTTGCGCACATTTTCACGACTTTAAAAAAATAGCAGATCTACAAGCTCGCAGCGCGGCACTCGGTGCCGCGCTGTGAGCTTGTATATCTGCTATTTTTCAATAGCTAAAGTTACTAGGGCCCCTCCAAATGGGCCCTGGTAACTCAGTCCCACTTTCCTACCCCTTGTGACGCCCCTGCCCACTATTGAGAACCATGCACTGGGGTATAACGGACTTAAAAGCTTGAGACCACTGCACTCACCAGGGGCAGCTTTGAAACTCCTCACTGTGTTCCCGTCCTTGTGGCTGCTGCTGCTCGGCTCTTTGCTGTACTTCTCGTAGACTTTAAACATGTTGACGGAGACCATGTCCCGGCGGTGCAGTGCGCTCTGGCGCGCCGCGCCGGGCCGACGCTCCTCCGAGGAAGAGGAGGCTCCTCCGGGGGTCCCCGGCGGCGGTACCGGCACGTCGCCGCCGCTGGCCCGGGCACGAGGAGGCGACACCGCCGCTCCACTGGACGCGTCCTCCGATCTCACCATCTTACCACGGCACGACTCCAGGATCACCATTACGCGCAAGAGATGTAAAAGTTTGATCGCCATAATAATAACGTGTCCTCTGGTGAAACTATTCCATCAAAAAAAGTGAGTTGGAAAACTGTTTTTTTTTTTAGGGGTTATTGGGGAAATCAAGACAGATCCTCCTCGGTTCCTCGGTGGCTTGGTCACTTTTTACGCACATCAACGACGCGACGCGCACCCACACACACACACTCTCATAAGCTCCTTATCCAGGTGATCCGTATGGTATGACGGACAAACGCAGCCCACCACGGGTTATAGCGACTCCAGTTGTTTCTACAGTGTGGGAGGAGTGGAGTGGAGCGGAGCGGAGCAGGGAGGGATGCTGCCTGCTGCCTGGCGCTCTGCTCACTGTATAGTGACGCTACGGAGCGCTCAGCCAACGAGAGAGCGCTGCTGCTGCGGTCACTTCTCTCTCCAACCGTAGCCTGCTGGGTCTGATCTGACGGAGCTGCTGAGTGCTGATAGCAAGTCAAGACGACCCCCCAAACCACCACCACGCCCCCACGGAATGATTTTAAAGGGGACTTTCTCTTTTAATTAGCTGCTTAACAGTGCTAAATCGTTATGCAGATTAAGGTCATTAGAGATGGCGTAGCCTACAGTCAACAGTTCACATATTTTACTTAAATAAAAATATCAATAGGCCTACTGCACTGTATGTACTCCGTTACAAGTAAAAGTCCAGAATTCAAAATGTACTTGAGTAAACGTATGAAAGTATTTCTCAAGTATTGAGCCATAGTAGTATAGGGCATCAAAATGTACTCTAAGTACCAAAAGTACACAATGTTTGAAAATAGCAGATCTACAAGCTCACAATGCGTCGCATCGCAACATGTCGTGAGCTTGTAGATCGGCTATTTTCAAATAGCCTATATGGTATAAAATAGGGCTATTAAGTGGTTTATGTATGTTTTATAATATTAAAATGTATATATCTGCAAAGTAACTAGTAGGCCTAACTAAAGTCTTCAAATAAATGTAATGGAATAAAAGTACAATATTTGGATCTGCATGGGATGTAGTGGAGTAGAAGTAAAATGATTGGAAATTGGAAATACTCAAGTACAAATACCTCAAACTGTACTTAAGACTTAAGTACATTACTTAAGTAAATGTACTTAGTAACTTTACACCACTGTTAACAGTGCTAAATTGTTATGCAGATTAGGCCATTAGAGATGGCGTAGCCTACAGTCAACAGTTTAAGTCGAGATTCAAGATATTACCTAGCTAGGGCTAGGCTACAATGGGATCCTAAAACTCTCCATTCATCCCGACTAGTAGCCTATCACTGATACTAAAATGTAAAAACTTTTACTAAAAAGTTATAAGTATATAATAGATATTTAGTTCCAGGGACTTGCTGGCCATTGGGAAAAGCGGGACAACTCCCGAACGGCCGGTTCATTCCCGTCCGGTCCAGGCCGGCCATCAGGAAAAAAATTAAAATAAAACGTCACTGTCGGGCAGAAACCTCTTATCTCGACTTTTCGCAAAGTAAAGCCCTGCTTCATCATACAAGGCCGTCACACAAAAGTAGTGAAAACAGCAGATCTACAAGCACACAACGCCTCGCGGTGCGAGGCGTTGTGTGCTTGTAGATCGGCTGTTTTCACTAGTTTAAATCATTTTTAAAATGATAAATACAAAACAAACGGTTTTGGACCCGACAAGGTTTCCACCCGACAACAACGAAATATAACTCATGTAATTGGCCCACTGGCTTGTCAATCTATTGTCATGATCTGAAATGACAAATCTTTGAGAAGCAGCAGCGCTATAGAGAGATCTCTCTCTCTATAGCGCGCAATGAGGGCCTCTCCAACTCTTTTTCCCGGGCTGAATCAGGGGCCCAGCATGTCCCTGCTTAGTTCACAAATGATTGATTGGTCACAGAGAAAAAAAGAAGTGTATTTGGCACAACTTGCCCCCTGGTGAACTACATTGACCATGAATTTAAAAAGCTCATGTTACTATTCAATAAGCTTTAAGCTAGACCTATAGGCCTACAATCTTCTCTCTTGATAAACTAGGCCTATATGTAATAAAATACGGTACCTTTGTGTATTTTGTGCGCAGTCATTTGTTTACAAGCCATGTTGTACAATCATGTATTAATATACCGGTAGGCTCAATTTGCCCCAAACCCGTCCCAATTTAACCTCGCGTCACCAGGCTTTCTCGGGGGAAAGCCTGGTGACCGTTTACAACAGGCCGTTTGATCCGGTCTAGGCGGAAACCACTCAGAAGAAGCGGCGTTGCTTTGTTTTGGTTCCCCCCGTTCGTTTGTCCAATCTCTATTAAAATGCGCGAGTAGCCTAGTGTAGTCTTGCCAGTCGCTACGAGTTGGACTAAAAGATGCATATACCAAACACATTTTCCAAAAGCAAAACTACGCCGCATCAAGGGGTTTATTAGGTAGGCCCTAAAAGTATGTCCTTGAGCGCAGGGGAATTATTTTGGGTTAAAACTGTTTACGGTTTGATAGTTGCGGCCAAAGTGTAGTCCGTCTAGGACTACAACATGACGTAGAGTGGTTTACGCTCCCGACTGGATCAAACCCAGAAAACTGAAGGGACCCTATAGGCTAGTCCCAATTGAGCCTCATCTGACCCCATGACGCCACAATCTGAACAAATACACGGTCACAGCAGGAGTCAGGACACACCAAATATCACTCACATCCGATCGATAACATCAAGTTGTAACCTATAGCATAAACACAAATACAAGAACGATCCTAAAACATGCTTATAGAAACATAACCCTATATGCCTGAACCTAACATTATTGCTAAACCTAAGCTCAATAAAACTTATGCCTGACTAGTCTAAACCTATTCCTTTCCTTAACCTTAGCAAAACAAATAAAAGAGTAGGCTACTACTGGGGGCGAGCGGTCCACGAAAAAAAAGAAAAAAAAGAAAGAAAGAAATGTGTGTTTTGGGTGAGTGTTCTGTACTGGTTATCATCCATAAACACTACCTAATGTGCCTTTCAAGTATCTGTTCGCCCTCAGACATATCATTATAAGGAGCTCAATTGGAGAAAATAAATAAATAAATAAACTAGAAGCAGTGCTCTTCCGAGCACAGATCTCCACCAGGTGTGGAATGTTGGTCGTGGGTGTGCATAAAACCACAAATTGGCCTGTTATAGCGCCACCAGGAGGCTGATTTAAAAAATTTGAAGTGGCATTTCTTCCTCGGCCTAGTGTGTGCACGATTTCATTATAATTAGCCCTATTCACGGCCCGCCCACTCAGCAAATTTCTCAGCATCCCCCGGGTGCTGACTTCAATTTAGAAGGGGAAACTATAACAGAAATAGCTGGACTTAAAGCCAACAAATCATTATTTCTAACGGTAAAGTAAATTATAATGCTTTGTGCCTTTTACTATCTTGTGTTCTTGATCATGCTAGCCGTATTTTATACTTTACTATTCGGGAATTGCATTAAATTTTGCGATTTCTGTGCTAACTCTATAGGCTTATAGTAGGATTTCCCCTTCAAAACGGGACTTCAGCACCCGGGGGATGCTGAGTGGGCGTGTCGTGAATAGGGCTAATTGCACTGTGCGTTTGTAATTTGAGGCATTTTGTCAAAAATGGCCCAATCCTACAAACTTTGGAAGCCAATCTTAGCCAATCAGGATGGAATATGCAAAATCGGACAGATCCATGTTGATCACATGACTGTCGAGATACTGCCTACCGATTTGTAGGATTTTTGGACAAAATCTCTAAGAGTAGTGTACAGAAATGTGTTTTGCGAACATCGGCCTCATGGTGGCGCTAGAACAGGCCCATTTGAAAAATGTGGGTCAGAGGCTCTGAAATGGCATCCAGGGAGTGTGTGTGCTCATTTTGGCAGCGACCGGGCCAACGGCGACTGAGATTAGGTGGTAACAATCTGCGAGGACGCACGGATGGACGCACGCACGCACAGACGGACGGACGGATGGAGGGGAAAACATACTCTCCCCCTTGCTTTCGCTTGAGGAGACAATAAATAAATAAATACATTAATTAAACATTTTGGTACCGCATGTATGACGTACTGTGCTCCATCACATGGCTGCTGTAATGTTAAGATCAACTGATAACAGGTTGAAACGTATGGGCTGCGGCTCATCTTACCCAGTGGCTCAACTTTCCTCTGTTCTCCTATAGAGTGACAAAACACCATACAGTCATGATAATAAATAAAGTGAGAATAATGGCATGAACCCGGGTTTAACCTGGGTTCGCTGTGATATAGAGAGTACAGGGTGGAGGAGACACCCCGGCAGCCTTCAGCAGATAAAGACAAATGGTCTGGCTTTCTTTTTGCTGGCTCCTATCCTGTTTGTTCTTCCTAATCTCTGTAAACAGTGGAATTAAACTTATTTTAAGTAGCCTGCAGGCTCCATTTCCTCTGTATGTCTGTGTAAGGCTAAGCACTCAAACCCTGTATATTTAGTTCACTGTGGTCCCCCGGGGGCCCCTTCTCTTTCCTCCTCCATCATCTCTACACCACATGTCTTTACTGATCCACAAGCTCACAATGCTTTTACTGGGGATGGTTTTCGCACACATCAATTGTATCTAAATATGAAAAAAATCACACACCCAATGTGAAGTGAGCGGTGGTCATAATAACGTCTTCAGACTAGGATTTGAGTCTAGGATGTACAGTCTATGCTACACACACATGTTTTACTATGGCAAAACTCTGAGGGAAAAGGCTATACACACGCACAGCCACTCTATGGAGCGGTTTACCACCACTCAAAAGTGGGTTGGCCATCTCTCGCAGTTCGTATAGATAGCAATATTGTATTTTATTTATTTTTGTGTTGCAAATGTTGCTGGATATTCAACACGCTCACAGACGTTAGATATATCAGATACTAGGTCCTATACGCGTTCCTTAACAGTTACCCGTTACTCAGACGGATGGAGGTTCGCACCCGCTTTTCCCATTTATAGTACCATATCGTCGTTGTCGGGCAGAAACCTCGTATCTCCAAGTTTCAAATGTGTACGTTTTTTCGCAAAGTAAAGCCCTGCTTCAAGGCCGTCCCACAAAGGTAGTGAAAACAGCAGATCTACAAGCACACAACGCCTCGCGGTGCGAGGCGTCGTGTGCTTGAAGATCGGCTGTTTTCACTAGTTTAAATCATTTTTAAAATGATAAATGCAAAACCAATGGTTTTGGACATACAAGGTTTTATAGTGTCACGCGAAACCTGACCAATAATGGAAATTGTCTCTTTCATAGTCTGGGTGGCTGAAATGTCATGTGAGGCTCGCCATTCCACCAATCCTCAGACATATGCCCGTTTATGCCCGTTCTGATTGGCTACGGGAATAGGTTACCCAATCTCAACAGTGCCTGTTGAGATTGGCAGAACGTGCCCATATATGGGCATTACCAAATATGGGCATTCCCAGATATGCCCTTAATATTGATGACATTGTGACAGAGATCTCCATATATGGGCATAGAACGGACAAGGACGTAATTAATTTGCAAGTGTGATCTGGGAATGCCCATATATGAGCATGTCAGAACATGCCCATATGTGGGCATTCCCATATATGCCCTTCATATTGATGACATTGGGACAGGGATCTCCATATATGGGCATAAAACGGACCTGGATGTAAATTAATTTGCAAGTGTGATCTGGGAATGCCCTTATATGGGCATGTTCTGACATCACATTGTCGACTATTTATGGGCATAAAATATATGGGCATAAAAGGGACATGAAGCCAGAGCGTGATGTCAGAGCAGCAAACCCATTCTGTTAAGAGTGATCCCCTACATCACAGTGACATCAGAGCATGATGTCATAGTGATGTCACAGTGACAAGGGAACCAATAGACTGTAAAAATGTGTACTGACTGACTGAAGGACTGCATGACACAGACAGAGATGATCTACTATTTCTCATGGTGCGACCTTCAGTTGCAAAAAAAGCATATAAAACCTTATACAGCCTGACCAGGCCTATAGCCTGACATCATACACAACAAAAACATATTGCCATGCGTGCCTATCAACACTGATTTGGCACCCTTGCAGTTACTGAAATAGATAGGCCTACAAGCTTATAACATGTCACGGCCTAACATGAGAAGTACTGATTAATACTAACAGCAAGCTACAGTAACACCGTGATCTCATGTACAGTATGCAGATCCAAATGTATTGGCCAAAAACTATTAGCCAAAGGAAATTAGAACGGATTTCCCTGTATGGAGATCTGCGCTACAGAACAGAACGACCCATACAAGGAGATATGCACACGTTGAGTCGATTTTCAATGTATTGCATTTTATAACTTTGTTTTACATGCTGTGGTCAAGGTGTCCTTGAAAAAGAGAGCTTGCTCTCAATGGTCCTCCCTTAAAACCGGGGTCTTCAACATTTTCAGGCCAAGGACCCCTCAGTTGAGAGAGAGATGAAGCAGGGACCCCCACAACCTTTTCATAGATTCCATATAGTGTTATTGTTTGACAGCACAATCATCAGTGTATTTTGGATTCATGTCAATGTGTGTTTTCAGATATTTAACCACTTGAACCTTCAATACTTAATAAACTTGACTTTTCACTCTGTAATTAGTCATCTCTTTTCCCCCTCTATATCAAAGCTCTTTGCCAAAAAATAGCTGATCTACAAGCTCACAACACCTCGCAGCGCGAGGCGTTGTGAGCTTGTAGATCTGCTATTGTTGGCTAAAGTTCTCAGAATAAGGACACTATAACCACTCAAGTGGTTACTATAAAAAAATAAGAAAAACGTTTCTACCACACAAAGATTCGGAGGACCCCTTATAGTAAGTCTGGAGACTTAAAAAATAGCTTTGCCAATGTGGCCCTGGGCGTACACATACGGTCAAAGCCAGATGTAGGAGCTTAGCTCCTTCCAGGAGCACCGCTCAAAGAGGAAGAATACTGTATGTGGTGTTGCAACACACTGTGGGCTTAAGATCGGCTATTTTGTGCAGAATGTTCTCTCCATGATAAGGCGCTATAGTATATTCATGTAGTATAATCATTATACTACAATCCTTTATACTACCAGTAAGACTCCCTGATCTCCACAAATATCACAACCTCCACCTCTCAAGTCATACGGGCAGCCATAGTTACACCTGGAATGTTGAATCTCCATATATGGAGATAACCTACGCATCACACAAAGTCTGACCTCACCAGCCCATACTTGGGCATGGACGACTTATATCTCCATATACTGAGATGGCCATATATGGAGATACGATGACATCACAGAGTCCACAGCTGATGATGTGGCGTGATGTCATACAATACACAAACAAGCCCTATATAAAGGGACAATTCTCACCAGGGAAGAGAGCATTCCTCGACTCAGACCTTATCGCCAGGATCAACTAAGCTTATAGCTTATCATCACATCCAACCATCTTAAGATACTCAGCTAGTGGGGAATGCTCTCTTCCCTGGTGAGAATTGCCCCTTTATATAGGGCTTGTTTGTGTATTGTATGACATCACGCCACATCATCAGCTGTGGACTCTGTGATGTCATCGTATCTCCATATATGGCCATCTCCGTATATGGAGATATAAGTCGTCCATGCCCAAGTATGGGCTGGTGAGGTCAGACTTTGTGTGATGCGTAGGTTATCTCCATATATGGAGATTCAACATTCCAGGTGTAACTATGGCTGCCGATGTCATACTGATGTCAGCAGTGTGATGTCATACTGATGCGGAGATATGAGCAGGGCAAAGGTGTGACGTGTGACGTGTGACCGACGGACGGACGGACGGACGGACGGACGGCCGGCCGGTGGAGGTTTTGATACCAGTAAGACTCCCTAATCGGGAGATAAGCGACCGTTGGTCGCTTATCTCCACAAATAGGCCAAAAGTTTGTTTTACCAATTATCAAGACATACGGGCAGTTGACAGTTTGCCATGGTTACTCATTGAAGTTGAATCTCCATATATGGAGATAACCTACGCATCACACTAAGTCTGACCTCACCAGCCCATATTTGGGCATGAGCAACTTATGTCTCCATATATGGAGATATGATGACATCACACAGTCCTCAGCCGATGATGTGGCGTGATATCATACAATACACAAACGAGCCCTACAGTATAAAGGGGCAATTCTTGCCAGGAAAGAAGCATTTCTTCGACTCAGACCTTATCGCCAGGGTTGGCTTATAGCAGCTGTCGGTAGGACCATATATGGATTCTGTTAGTGTGGATCTCCTAACAGGGCATCATCTGGGATACAATCCCTTTTATGCCCATATATGGAGATCCCTAACAGAATCCCTTTCATGCCCTTATATGGAGATCCCTAACAGAATCCCTTTTATGCCCATATATGGAGATCCCTAACAGCATCCCTTTTATGCCCATATATGGAGATCACTAACAGCTAACAGAATCCCTTTTATGCCCATATATGGAGATCCCTAACAGAATCCCTTTTATGCCCATATATGGAGATCCCTAACATAATCCCTTTTATGCCCATATATGGAGATCCCTAACAGAATCCCTTGTATGCCCATATATGGAGATCCCTAACAGAATCCCTTTTATGCCCATATATGGAGATCCCTAACAGAATCCCTTTTATGGAGAAATCCCTGCTCTGAGTATCTGACATCAGTGTGATGTCACCTGTTTATGCCCATATATGGAGATCCCTGCTCTGCGTATCTGGTTGCTATGGTAAACAGTTGGTTGCTAGGGTAAAAAAACATGGTTGCTATGGTAAACAGTTGGTTGCTAGGGTAAACAGTTGGTTGCTAGGGTAAAACCATGGTTGCTAAGGTGGTTGCTAACGTACACTAACAAACCAGCAACGACTGTTGCCACAGCAACGTACACAAAGGTTTGTGTACACATGTGGTGTGATGTCATACTGATGCGGAGATATGAGCAGGGCAAAGGTGTGACGTGTGACCGACGGACGGACGGACGGACGGACGGACGGACGGACGGACGGACGGACGGACGGACGGACGTTGGAGGTTTTCATAGTAAACTGCTCCCTGACGGTCGCAATAATATTTTTCCAGTACTGGAAAAGTTTTGGAATTGATCAAGGGTCCTGGAAGGTCCAGGAAAAAATAGCTATGCATTGTCTTTGGTTATTGATTTTGTGAATACCTCTGAAATGACAAATTAAACAATGGCCAAATTGTCAAATATTAGTCAGAAATGAGTCAGAAATTGTGAAAATAGCAGATCTACATGCTCACAACGCCTCGCAACTGTGAGCGTGTAGATCGGCTATTTTCACAATAGAACCGTGTTATACAAAAATCCTCAACTTAGTGCTCGTCAGGGTGCCGGGTCCCCAGTTAAAATATAATTATTTCTGAGGTCACGGCCTGAAAAGGTTGAGAACCACTGGCATACACTACCTGTCTTTAGGCATTGCGTATAGGAGTAAGCAACTTGTTATTGAGCGGAATTATTGTTATAATATAGTCTTGACAATTGGGTTAAATATTCTGAAAAAGTTTTGGAAAAGGTTTGGAAATTCATTGGTAAAAATGTGTGGGAACTCTGTATAATGAATTGCATGGGAATCTAATAATGCTGAACATTAACTTATAGTCTATAACCACATCGAGCATGATTTTCCTCGTTTCTGCTATTAATTGGCCAAGAAACCTAAACGTACACACAAAATTAGGCATGACATGATATCCATTAGCGCTGATAGCAGGAGAC
>NC_137825.1:61095641-61108141 GCF_963921795.1 Nannobrachium achirus
ATAAAAGTAATGTTTAAACACTTTGATGTGTGTGAGTTTATCTGGAGACTTACTCAGTCTGTGACTTACAGAGATCTTGATGGTCTTTGGGTTCCACCTGTTCATCAGAATTGCCGCTGGTGCCGTCTAGAGATTTCATCTTCACTTGAAGTCTGGAGTCTTGAAATGATGTACAGTGTATTCTGGACAGTTGTGGACATTCTGCAACTAACCTAACCTAACACACACTATGTGTTAATGTTGATCAATATAATAATGTAAAAATACAAAGTTAAGTAGACCTAAGTAAGAAATAGTAAATACATTGTAATAATACATTGAAGGGGAAATGTAGGAAAACAAATGCAACTCAGCATTGAATTTATGGCAAACATTTTGCTACTCAACCCTTTCCAAATAATATACAATTAAGAAGTGGGATGTTCCACTTAGTAAGAGAAAAAATTAATGAAATATTAATTTTTCAAAAAGCTAGAAGACTCACCTATTATAGTAACCATGTGAATTGCTAATAATGTTATGGGTCAGATGTGTAAAGCTCTATCACATTGTATTGTTCTTTTCAGACTCAACAATAATAATGATGATGTTACTTAAATGCTGATCAATGTGTGAATCTGGCTCTTATCAGGTGTGTGTTTTCTCTCCCTGTCCTGTGCTGTCCTCAGTTAAACCAAGACAGTGCTGTTGTGACCAATGTGGAAAGAGCCTTCAGCTCAATTTATTATCTCAAAGTAGACCAGAGAATTCATACCGGAGTGAAGCCATTCAGCTGTGAACAATGTGGGAAGTATTTTGCTCGTCTGGACAATTAAAAGATCATAAGCGTTCACATACTGGAGAGATTGTTGTGACCAGTGTGGGAAAAGATTTGTTCAAAAGGGGATTTTAAGAGAACACCAGAGAATTCACACTAGAGAGAAGCCCTATTGCTGTGACCAGTGTGGGAAAAGCTTTACTCGATTGTCTTATCTCAAAATACATGAACGAATTCACACAGGAGAGAAACCATACAGCTGTGTCCAATGTGGGGAAAAGTTCAGTTTAACGGCTGCTCTGAAAGTACACCAGAGATTTCACACCGAAGAAAAGCCTTACTGCTGTGAACACTGTGGCAAACGTTTCACTGTAAAATCTAGCCTCGTACAACACAAGAAGATTCACACTTGAGAGAGACCTTACTGCTGTCACCAATGTGGGAAAAGGTTCACTCTGAAGACGGCTCTGAAAAGACACCTGAAAATCCACACTGGTGAGAAGTCATATACTGCTGTGTCCAGTGTGAGAAAAGGTTCAGTGATATGCATCATCTCAAAGCACACCAGAAAAATCACACTGGAAAGAAACCTTATTGCTGTGACCAGTGTGGAAAGAGCTTTCCTAGACTGGAACATATCAAAATACACCAACAAATTCACACCGGAGAGAAACCTTATATCTGTAACCAATGTGGGGAAAACTCTGTCAGGTACACGTCTACCGTTAGAGGCCACTGGCATGAGTGCCTCTTTAGCTCCGGTGGGGCTTGGTGAATGTACTCTGTTGTTTTTTTTTTAATTATTATCTTTGTAATGTATGGTCTTCTTACCCTGTGGGCCTTGAGCCTGTAATAAAGTATTGCTGTGCAGTGTGAGTGTCTGATTGCATGTGATCAGATAAAGACACAACAGAGGCCTTTTTTGCTCTGTCCTGTTATTTTACTATTTATAATGAATGTCACTAATACAATACAGGAGAAGGCAGATTTCTGTATGTATGTAATGTATTTATTTTTAATTGGACATGATAGAAGCAATGCATCCAAACTAATCATTGTAGTATTTAGGACCACAATAACAAGGAGTAGTCAGGACTTTATGTTATCATTCTAGCCTAGATGTGATTGTACATTTGTGCTGTTTACATTTTTGTCTCATAAATTATTATACTTGAACCTTGAACCAAACTAACCTGACATGATTTAACATAGGTAATCCACTAAGGTTTTATACTGTGTGATGTGGTGGACATTTCTGTAGATTACGAGTTGATTGGGCAATGTCCATGTCTAGGCCACATATATTGTTATGTTAATATGCTTTAACTACTTAGAAACTGGCACCCATTGGTCATTATCAATTGAATAGGCTGATATAATGCTCTATTTCCCCTAGAGCAGCTACATAGTCTCAAATAGATAAAATAAATGATAATTGTCTGTTCTGTGAAAGCTAAGAGTATGTTGTAACTGTCTGTCCAATGGCAGCTGTGAGTTAGGTCATGTTTTGTGTTCCTTTAACCTAACTCTTTGAATTAGCTTGGCTCTCTTTTTAACTCATGAATGCAAAAGCAGTCTTCTAAAGTAACCATAACAATGAATTTGCATTTTAAATCATGTTAAACCACAAAGCAATAAAACACTTAGCTTCAACTCAAAATAGTAACCTTGACTTAATATCTAGTGAACAAATGGACTCTTTAGCTACAAGAAAAGGCACACAATAACTCCAACAACTGAGTTTTATATAGAAATAAATATGTATAGAAAATGTAAACAGTAAGTATAAATAAATAGATGGATAGATGGATGGATAGATAGATAGACAGACAGACAGACAGACAGACAGACAGACAGACAGACAGACAGACAGACAGACAGACAGACAGACAGACAGACAGACAGACAGACAGACAGACAGTCACTTAATGACAATTATAATAATCTGTGAGCCTACACACTCACACACAGACCCTAAAAGCCAGCAAAATGAAATACTACCTAAGTTAACCTTAACTTGTGTCAGACTTGAATTCAAATGCAAGAGCAGCTTTATATAAATGTAGTAGTAGTAGTGTTATGAGAGGGAAGGTGATGTTTGTTCAGACTAGCAGGGACTTAGGTGGGACAGTTAACAAAGCATTATCCAGTTTCTGTCTATTGTTGATCCCTCCCCCCACCACCACCCTGATTGGTCCATCAGAGTCATTGTGAGTATTTAACATAGCTCTGTTTTAGCTCCATGACACAGTCATGACACAGTTCCATGTGTGCAAGTTCCTGAGGCTGAACTCTCTTCTGGACTAAAGGTGAAGTATACATAAATAGATGGATAGATAGATAGATGTATAGATAGATAGATAGATAGATAGATAGATAGATAGATAGATAGATAGATAGTCAGTCACTTAATGACAATTATAATAATTTGTGAGCCTACACACTCACACACAGACCCTAAAAGCCAGCAAAATGAAATACTACCTAAGTTAACCTTAACTTGTGTCAGACTTGAATTCAAATGCAAGAACAGCTTTATATAAATGTAGATAGATAGATAGATAGAACAAAATGCATTACAGTTAAACACCCTGCCTAAAGGGAACATCCAAAATCAGTTTGCCTACAGGGCCAAGAGGGGGACAGAGGATGCTGTGGCATGCCTCCTTCATTCCCTCCTCCAACACCTGGATGACTCATCGGACAATTTTGCCACTATTCTTTTTGTTGACTTTAGTTCTGCCTTTAACACCATTCAACGACATCACATGATTAAGAAACTGCACAACCTCAGCATTCCCCCACTCCTCATCCACTGGATTCACAAACAGTTAGGAGGTTCATCATTCTCATCTACAGTCATTACCAACACAGGAGCCCCTCAGGGGCAGGGCTGTGTCCACAGTCCCTTCCTCAGAATAAGTCAAGTCGTTACTTCAATTCTAAAGATATTTTCAATCTGACGAATGGAAACAAGATATCCTCTCAAGTTTTCCTCTGTGACATCTTGGGTCTGATTTTGAAACTCTCCCTTTGCGTGAAAATGGCATAGCAACACCCATCATATGCGTAATTGCTATCAAGAAATGCACGCTGAATGTAATCAGCACGCTGAACGTTATTGTTTTAGCGTTAATTTTACTTGGAAATCCTACTCTTTTTTCCTGACACAATGACTCTGTTGAACTGATTATTAGGCCTATATTGGGCGCAAGCTTGTAGATTGGCTATTTTTGGTGTGCAACACTTTCAAAATCTAAACCAAGGCTCGTATAGGGCACACGTGCGTCCATTGTCCACTCAACGAGCCTAATCACACTGACACACTGACATGAGTGGTCCATCTCGAATGATGTGAGACAAATAGATATGTGGACATGACAAAAAAAGTATAGCCTTCATTTACTTAAATGTCAATGTCAAATGTCAAGTAGGTCTCTCTCTCTCTCTCTCTCTCTCTCTCCATCACACACACACACACACACACACACACACACGCACACGCACACACACACACACACACACACACACACACACACACACACACACACACACACAGCGACGCACTTTGCTCTGCTCTTCCGTCTCTCTCGCACCTGTGTGCTATAAGTAGGGATGGAGGTCGAAACAAGGGCCCGCTACAAACTTGATAACAAAATAAGCTTTGGGCTTAATAATTACATTACTATTCATAATATAAAGCCATTTAACACATATTGCACACTAATGAATGATTGTTTTAATGATATTTAATCATAATATGTGTTACTTTTGTCAATTGTCATCTTCATAGATGGTGGTCAGCCACAAAGTCACAGTCACAACAACTGGCCAATAAAAAAGATAGCAGTTCTGTTCAGAATTTTAACAAGCTATTATAATTATATTCTCCACACTTGTATTCCTGTCAAAGAATGGTATATTCCCAGGTTCTGCAGGTCAGCTGCACAGGTGCAATGCATTATTGTAAGTTTAGCTACTTGAACAACCGTTCCAGGCTGCCATATCCAGCCCAAGAAACCGTAGAAACAGGGGGGGGGGGGGGGGGGGAATAAAATGTGCTTCTTAAAATAAATGTATCATGCCTGTTGCTAAGGTATGGCAACATGACTGGTGCCAGTCATGTTGCCATACCAAGTAGGGAGAAAAAGGAAAGACAAAAACGAGTCCCTGTCTTCATACTGCATAGCCAGGCCCAGGGGTGTACACCAAATTCTGGACCCTGGGTACAAGGATTCACTACGGGCCCCCCATGAATGTTCTTCATAGGGGGATGGAGTTTACCCCATTTAGACTGGGAACGCATTATTACACATTATGTTGTGCTTTAACTATTGAAAAATTACAGATCACAGTGCGACACGAGCTTGTAGATGTGCTATTTTTGAAAAATCGTGAACATTTGTGCAAATCTTGGAATATTTTTGACCCGATTCTATAAATCATTTTCATGTCAAGGCAAGAAGAGGCGTTGGCCGCCGCGTCCACGTCCATGGACGCGGCCGTGGACGCGTCCATGGACGCGGCCGCCAAAAAAACGGCCGTGGACGCGAGGCCGCGTCCACGGACGCAAACGGCCGGCCGTCCCGGCCGTGGACGCGGCCGTGGACGCGGCCGTGGACGCAGACGGCCGGGGACGCGGCCGTGGACGAGGCCGTGGACGAGGCCGCGGCCGTGGACGCAAACGGCCGGCCGTGGACGCGTCCATGGACGAGGCCGCGAAAAAAAGGCAGCGAAAAAGAAAAAAAAAGGTGTCTATTGTATGTATTTTTTGATGGAGAATTCAAATATGACCTTCTTTTTTGCATAGGACAACTCTAACATTAGCATTGTGCATCAATTGGTATTTTTATAATTGCCAATTGTACCCTATCCATCTCAAAAACAAATTGGATGTCTATTGTATGTATTTTTTGATGGGGAATTCAAATGTTACCTTCTTTTTTAGATAGGACAACTCTAACCTGCATCAATTGGTGCATCAACCTACTTACTATCTATCTATCTATCTATCTATCTATCTATCTATCTATCTATCTATCTATCTATCTATCCATCTATCCATCTATCTATCTATCCATCCATCTATCTATCCATCTATCTATCCATCTATTTATTTATACTTCACCTTTAGTCCAGAAGAGAGTTCAGCCTCAGGAACTTGCACACATGGAACTGTGTCATGACTGTGTCATGGAGCTAAAACAGAGCTATGTTAAATACTCACAATGACTCTGATGGACCAATCAGGGTGGTGGTGGGGGGAGGGATCAACAATAGACAGAAACTGGATAATGCTTTGTTAACTGTCCCACCTAAGTCCCTGCTAGTCTGAACAAACATCACCTTCCCTCTCATAACACTACTACTACTACATTTATATAAAGCTGCTCTTGCATTTGAATTCAAGTCTGACACAAGTTAAGGTTAACTTAGGTAGTATTTCATTTTGCTGGCTTTTAGGGTCTGTGTGAGTGTGTAGGCTCACAAATTATTATAATTGTCATTAAGTGACTCTGATATCTATCCATCTATCCATCTATCCATCTATCCATCCATCCATCCATCCATCCATCCATCCATCCATCCTTACTGTTTACATTTTCTATAAATATTTTTTTCTATATAAAACTCAGTTGTGTGGATTTATTGTGTGCCTTTTCTTGTTGCTAAAGAGTCCATTTGTTCACTAGACCTTAAGTCAAGGTTACTATTTTGAGTTGAAGCTAAGTGTTTTATTGCTTTGTGGTTTAACATGATTTAAAAGGCAAATTCATTGTTATGGTTACTTTAGAAGACTGCTTTTGCATTCATGAGTTAAAAAGAGAGCCAAGCTAATTCAAAGAGTTAAGTTAAAGGAACACAAAACATGACCTAACTCACAGCTGCCATTGGACAGACAGTTACAACATACTCTTATCTTTCACAGAACAGACAATTATCATTTATTTTATCTATTTGAGACTATGTAGCTGCTCTAGGGGAAATAGAGCATTATATCAGCCTATTCAATTGATAATGACCAATGGGTGCCAGTTTCTAAGTAGTTAAAGCATATTAACATAACAATATATGTGGCCTAGACATGGATATTGCCCAATCAACTCGTAATCTACAGAAATGTCCACCACATCACACAGTATAAAACCTAGTAGGCTTAGTGGATTACCTATGTTAAATCATGTCAGGTTAGTTTGGTTCAAGGTTCAAGTATAATAATTTATGAGACAAAAATGTAACACAAATGTGCACAAATGTACAATCACATCTAGGCTAGAATGATAACATAAAGTCCTGACTACTCCTTGTTATTGTGGTCCTAAATACTACAATGATTAGTTTGGATGCATTGCTTCTATCATGTCCAATTAAAAATAAATACATTACATACATACAGAAATCTGCCTTCTCCTGTATTGTATTAGTGACATTCATTATAAATAGTAAAATAACAGGACAGAGCAAAAAAGGCCTCTGTTGTGTCTTTATCTGATCACATGCAATCAGACACTCACACTGCACAGCAATATATAAACTTTATTACAGGCTCAAGGCCCACATGGTAAGAAGACAATACATTACAAAGATAATAATTTAAAAAAACAACAACAGAGAGTACATTCACCGAGCCCCACCGGAGCTAAAGAGGCACTCATGCCACTCATGCCAGTGTCCACTAATGGTAGACGTGTACCTGACAGAGCTACATCCAGGGTCTGTCATCAGTCTCTGGAACAATCTGAAACAATGTATCTTTCCTGTGGCTGTTATAATGAACACAAACAGATCAGAAAGTAATTTAACATACAACAATGTACGGGATTCCTTTCTATTAAAAGCAAAATCATCACCGGGTCAAAGTTGTTGCTTGGTTCTCCCCATATAAAGGCATGTAGGTAACAGTAACATGATATTATGTCATGAATGATAAAAGTAATGTTTAAACACTTTGATGTGTGTGAGTTTATCTGGAGACTTACTCAGTCTGTGACTTACAGAGATCTTGATGGTCTTTGGGTTCCACCTGTTCATCAGAATTGCCGCTGGTGCCGTCTAGAGATTTCATCTTCACTTGAAGTCTGGAGTCTTGAAATGATGTACAGTGTATTCTGGACAGTTGTGGACATTCTGCAACTAACCTAACCTAACACACACTATGTGTTAATGTTGATCAATATAATAATGTAAAAATACAAAGTTAAGTAGACCTAAGTAAGAAATAGTAAATACATTGTAATAATACATTGAAGGGGAAATGTAGGAAAACAAATGCAACTCAGCATTGAATTTATGGCAAACATTTTGCTACTCAACCCTTTCCAAATAATATACAATTAAGAAGTGGGATGTTCCACTTAGTAAGAGAAAAAATTAATGAAATATTAATTTTTCAAAAAGCTAGAAGACTCACCTATTATAGTAACCATGTGAATTGCTAATAATGTTATGGGTCAGATGTGTAAAGCTCTATCACATTGTATTGTTCTTTTCAGACTCAACAATAATAATGATGATGTTACTTAAATGCTGATCAATGTGTGAATCTGGCTCTTATCAGGTGTGTGTTTTCTCTCCCTGTCCTGTGCTGTCCTCAGTTAAACCAAGACAGTGCTGTTGTGACCAATGTGGAAAGAGCCTTCAGCTCAATTTATTATCTCAAAGTAGACCAGAGAATTCATACCGGAGTGAAGCCATTCAGCTGTGAACAATGTGGGAAGTATTTTGCTCGTCTGGACAATTAAAAGATCATAAGCGTTCACATACTGGAGAGATTGTTGTGACCAGTGTGGGAAAAGATTTGTTCAAAAGGGGATTTTAAGAGAACACCAGAGAATTCACACTAGAGAGAAGCCCTATTGCTGTGACCAGTGTGGGAAAAGCTTTACTCGATTGTCTTATCTCAAAATACATGAACGAATTCACACAGGAGAGAAACCATACAGCTGTGTCCAATGTGGGGAAAAGTTCAGTTTAACGGCTGCTCTGAAAGTACACCAGAGATTTCACACCGAAGAAAAGCCTTACTGCTGTGAACACTGTGGCAAACGTTTCACTGTAAAATCTAGCCTCGTACAACACAAGAAGATTCACACTTGAGAGAGACCTTACTGCTGTCACCAATGTGGGAAAAGGTTCACTCTGAAGACGGCTCTGAAAAGACACCTGAAAATCCACACTGGTGAGAAGTCATATACTGCTGTGTCCAGTGTGAGAAAAGGTTCAGTGATATGCATCATCTCAAAGCACACCAGAAAAATCACACTGGAAAGAAACCTTATTGCTGTGACCAGTGTGGAAAGAGCTTTCCTAGACTGGAACATATCAAAATACACCAACAAATTCACACCGGAGAGAAACCTTATATCTGTAACCAATGTGGGGAAAACTCTGTCAGGTACACGTCTACCGTTAGAGGCCACTGGCATGAGTGCCTCTTTAGCTCCGGTGGGGCTTGGTGAATGTACTCTGTTGTTTTTTTTTTAATTATTATCTTTGTAATGTATGGTCTTCTTACCCTGTGGGCCTTGAGCCTGTAATAAAGTATTGCTGTGCAGTGTGAGTGTCTGATTGCATGTGATCAGATAAAGACACAACAGAGGCCTTTTTTGCTCTGTCCTGTTATTTTACTATTTATAATGAATGTCACTAATACAATACAGGAGAAGGCAGATTTCTGTATGTATGTAATGTATTTATTTTTAATTGGACATGATAGAAGCAATGCATCCAAACTAATCATTGTAGTATTTAGGACCACAATAACAAGGAGTAGTCAGGACTTTATGTTATCATTCTAGCCTAGATGTGATTGTACATTTGTGCTGTTTACATTTTTGTCTCATAAATTATTATACTTGAACCTTGAACCAAACTAACCTGACATGATTTAACATAGGTAATCCACTAAGGTTTTATACTGTGTGATGTGGTGGACATTTCTGTAGATTACGAGTTGATTGGGCAATGTCCATGTCTAGGCCACATATATTGTTATGTTAATATGCTTTAACTACTTAGAAACTGGCACCCATTGGTCATTATCAATTGAATAGGCTGATATAATGCTCTATTTCCCCTAGAGCAGCTACATAGTCTCAAATAGATAAAATAAATGATAATTGTCTGTTCTGTGAAAGCTAAGAGTATGTTGTAACTGTCTGTCCAATGGCAGCTGTGAGTTAGGTCATGTTTTGTGTTCCTTTAACCTAACTCTTTGAATTAGCTTGGCTCTCTTTTTAACTCATGAATGCAAAAGCAGTCTTCTAAAGTAACCATAACAATGAATTTGCATTTTAAATCATGTTAAACCACAAAGCAATAAAACACTTAGCTTCAACTCAAAATAGTAACCTTGACTTAATATCTAGTGAACAAATGGACTCTTTAGCTACAAGAAAAGGCACACAATAACTCCAACAACTGAGTTTTATATAGAAATAAATATGTATAGAAAATGTAAACAGTAAGTATAAATAAATAGATGGATAGATGGATGGATAGATAGATAGACAGACAGACAGACAGACAGACAGACAGACAGACAGACAGACAGACAGACAGACAGACAGACAGACAGACAGACAGACAGACAGACAGACAGTCACTTAATGACAATTATAATAATCTGTGAGCCTACACACTCACACACAGACCCTAAAAGCCAGCAAAATGAAATACTACCTAAGTTAACCTTAACTTGTGTCAGACTTGAATTCAAATGCAAGAGCAGCTTTATATAAATGTAGTAGTAGTAGTGTTATGAGAGGGAAGGTGATGTTTGTTCAGACTAGCAGGGACTTAGGTGGGACAGTTAACAAAGCATTATCCAGTTTCTGTCTATTGTTGATCCCTCCCCCCACCACCACCCTGATTGGTCCATCAGAGTCATTGTGAGTATTTAACATAGCTCTGTTTTAGCTCCATGACACAGTCATGACACAGTTCCATGTGTGCAAGTTCCTGAGGCTGAACTCTCTTCTGGACTAAAGGTGAAGTATACATAAATAGATGGATAGATAGATAGATGTATAGATAGATAGATAGATAGATAGATAGATAGATAGATAGATAGATAGATAGTCAGTCACTTAATGACAATTATAATAATTTGTGAGCCTACACACTCACACACAGACCCTAAAAGCCAGCAAAATGAAATACTACCTAAGTTAACCTTAACTTGTGTCAGACTTGAATTCAAATGCAAGAACAGCTTTATATAAATGTAGATAGATAGATAGATAGATAGATAGATAGATAGATAGATAGATAGATAGATAGATAGTAAGTAGGTTGATGCACCAATTGATGCAGGTTAGAGTTGTCCTATCTAAAAAAGAAGGTAACATTTGAATTCCCCATCAAAAAATACATGCAATAGACATCCAATTTGTTTTTTAGATGGATAGGGTACAATTGGCAATTATAAAATACCAATTGATGCAGGTTAGAGTTGTCCTATGCAAAAAAGAAGGTCATATTTGAATTCTCCATCAAAAAATACATACAATAGACACCTTTTTTTTTCTTTTTCGCTGCCTTTTTTTCGCGGCCTCGTCCATGGACGCGTCCACGGCCGGCCGTTTGCGTCCACGGCCGCGGCCTCGTCCACGGCCTCGTCCACGGCCGCGTCCCCGGCCGTCTGCGTCCACGGCCGCGTCCACGGCCGCGTCCACGGCCGGGACGGCCGGCCGTTTGCGTCCGTGGACGAGGCCTCGCGTCCACGGCCGTTTTTTTCGCGGCCGCGTCCATGGACGTGGACGCGGCGGCCAGCGGCTGTCTCTCCCCCAAAATTATTTGTATTTGGCCACGGACCCCCATCTCAAAATATTTAGTTCCAGGGACCCCCCAGAAGCAAAATTTGAGTAACAAATGTTCGCTTCAAAAATCAAAGATTTGCACACATTTTCACGACTTTTCGAAAATAGCAGATCTACAAGCTCGCAGCGCGGCACTCGGTGCCGTGCTGTGAGCTTGTAGATCTGCTATTTTTCAATAGCTAAAGTATAAAATAATGAAGGCCCCTCCTCCACCTTGGGCCCTAGTAACTCAGTCCCATGCACTACAACATTTGAGTAACAAATGTTCGCTTAAAAAATACATATATTCAAAGATTTGTACACAATTTTCACGACTTTTCAAAAATTGCAGATCTACAAGCTCGCTGCGCGGCACTCGGTGCCGCGCTGTGAGCTTGTAGATCTGCTATTTTTCAATAGCTAAAGTATAAAATAATGAAGCCCCCTCCAAATGGGCCCTAGTAACTCAGTCCCACTCCCCCACCCCCCACACCCTCTTGTGACGCCCCTGGCCAGGCTGGGAAGCAGCAGCACTCAACCCGGGACTCCAAGGACGAGAGGAGATGACAACTGATGATGTGGAGGATTTGCAACATCTGCAGAGGACACGCTGGTGACGTCATGGTTCTCAGCTTGGGGGTCAGGAGGAGCCCTCCCTCGGTCCTGTCAGCGTCTGGGGGTCCCTTGAAATATGCCTAACCCTTCACACAAAATGTTGAGGAGGAGGAATCAGACGTTTGGCTGCAGAGAATATTATGTGCCCCCCGTACAAGATGTGTGTTGTTAAAACTACCGGTATGTTTTGAAAGTAGCCGATGTATACAGTATGGTTAAAGACATTGTGCTGTGATATTATGATTATTGGAGGAAGATTTTTTTTCCTCCCAAAAAGTGTACAGAAAGTGTTTTTTTTTTGTGGCCACACCCACCTGCTCATTAAGTAT
>NC_137825.1:61113141-61200641 GCF_963921795.1 Nannobrachium achirus
ATCGTGGTGAATCGTGAATCGTATCGCATCGTATCGGGAACAGGGGTGGATCGCGATGTATCGTATCGGCAGGATTTCAATGTATCGCAATTATATCGTATCGCTGGCAGTGTATCGAGGTCCGTATCGTATCGCCTCAGTGGTCGAGATTCGCATCCCTAATGCACACAGTGGTGGAAAAAAAGTACTCAAATATTTTACTTAAGTAAACGTATCAATACTGCAATGTAGAAATACTCTGTTCCAAGTAAAAGTCTGGAATTCAAAAATGTACTTGAGGAAAAGTACAAAAGTATTGGCATCAAAATGTACTTGAAGCTATACTGTGTAAGTTGCTCAACTAATTGTCAGTAGCGGTATAGCAAACCGTGGTCGCGTCTGCTTTTTTCGTCCGTTTTTCACCCGGGACCACCGGGGCGGGGCCGCGGACCACCGCGTCTGCCTGCGCCTCACCGAGACGCAGCCGTTGAGGGGTCTTGCGTCCCTCTGCGACCAGGCGTTGGGGGGTAACAGGCAAGACTCCTACACCAGAGTAAACACTGCTTTTGAGGCAAGCTACTTCCTGAGAAGACGGCAAGACGTGCCGTGATTGGCCGGTAGTGTATGATCCCTGCTGTGATTGGCCGTAGTGTATGATCCGGGAGTCAACGTATGCGGAAGGATAGAGATTACGTAATTTTGCCGCGAAATCCGGTACCCGGCCAGGATCGTAGATTACATATTTAGAGAAGGCTTTAGAGGCTGAAATTCACAGAGTGGGTCTTCTAAAACTTTAGTGATTTAATAGTAAAATCAAATTTAAGATTTGTTTGATTGAAAAAGTTGCATAGTATAACTTTAAGCTACAAAAGTAGAGAGTAGTCATACAGATTGTCCCATTTCACAAGTTTTCAAATGTATCCACAACTCTCCAGTGTCCCAGCATGCATTGCGCAGAAGGTGTGCAGCAGCTTCCGGCGCCGCAGCCGAGTGTGATCTACAAGCTCACAATGGTTGCATCTGCGACGCGACGTGAGCTTGTATGTCAGCTGTTGACAGGAAGTGTCCCACAGATAATGCTTACAGCAAATTCTCGCGGAAACAGGTGGATAAAAAAATCTTTGAAAATAGCAGATCTACAAGCTCACAATGCATCGCATCGAAGTGGTTGATACATGTTTTGTAATAATAATAAAACAATAAATAAAAAAAATAAAAAATTAAGATTTCAAATAATTGTAGTGGAGTAAAAGTACAATATTTAGCTCTGAGATGTAGTGGAGTAGACGTAAAAGTATTGGAAATTAGAAATACTCAAGTAAAGTACAAATACCTCAAAATTGTACTTAAGTACATTACTTAAATGTACTTAGTTACTTACCACCACTGCACACATGCACACACACACACACACACACACACACACACACACACACACACACACACACACACACACACACACACACACACACACACACACACACACACACACACACACACACACTCCAGACTGGGTTCTGAGCCCATATACCACCCTCATAGAGAGAGCCACAGTCAACGTCACTCCAGTGAAAAGTTTCAGACAAGCGTGCACGCACACACACACACATCACGCGCTCGCACACAGTTTTGCTCGGCGCCTCCCCTCCAGGACATATCCTGTTGTCTTGCGTGCGGGCATTGCCAGCCTACAGGGGTGTCACACCAAATTCTGGGCCCTGGGTACAAGGATTCACTTCGATTATTTTGTGCTTTAACTATCGAAAAATAGCAGATATACAAGCTCCCAGCGCGGCATCGAGTGCCGCGCTGAGAGCTTGTAGATCTGCTATTTTTGAAACATCGTGAAAACCTCTTTGCAAGTCTTTGAATATTTCAAATCCTTCTAAAGTGTTTTGAAATATATATATATATAATATAATAATAATAATATATATATATATATATATATCTTTCTATGTCAGTGGTGCCCAAACATTTTCACGTGAAGGACCTCCAAAATGATATGTATTTGGCCCCGGACCCACATCTCAAAATATTTCGTTCCAGGGACCCCCCAGAAGCAAAATTTGAGTTACAAATGTTCGCTTAAAAAAGACTTTATATTCAAAGATTTGCACACATTTTCATGACTTTTCAAAAATAGCAGATCTGCAAGCTCGCAGCGCGGCACTCGGTGCCGCGCTGTGAGCTTGTATATCTGCTATTTTTCAATCGCTAAAGTATAGGGGCCCACCTTGGGCCCTGGCAACTCAGTCCCACTCCCCCCCCCCCCCTTTTGTGACGCCCCTGCCAGCCTATACCCAGAGAGGAATGTCTAGCTGGACGAGAGAGAGCGAGACAGAGCAAAACTGGTTGCATGACAAATTTGACCACCGCAAATCACCGCAATTTGCCAGACGTTACGGGGAGAGACAAAACAACACTGAACCTGACAACCAAGTGGAATGGGTTCTGTACGGGTCTATGCGTTAACACACGCCACCTGGAGAGCTGGCCGCCTGTCATTTGTGTGTGTGTGGTGGTGGTAATTTTTGCACTGGGTCCCACTCCTTGTGTGTATTGATTGATCTACTGTATATGTGCCTAAAAGTACGAGGATACACAGTCAAATGTGAGGTGTTAATTTAACACAGACATGGAATCAAATGGATCTGTATATGGGTCCATTTGGTTCCATTTGCTCTCTATTCTCGGAGTCAAACTAACTGTGTGTGTGTGTGTGTGTGCGTGTGCGTGTGCGTGTGCGTGTGCGTGTGTGTGTGTGTGTGTGTGTGTGCGTGCATGTGCGCGTGTGCGTGTGCGTGTGTGCGTGTGCATGCATTCGTGTCCATTTTTAACAGTGCTTGCTATTGTACTTAATTGACTTTGTGCTGCCATCTGATTGATTGATTGATTGATTGATTGATTGATTGATTGATTGATTGATTGATTGAAGACTTTATTAGAAGTTTGCATGGGAAAAGGTACAGTTTCATGACGGTACAGTTCACTGATACAAGGTCAACTAAAAGGAGATCCTAGAAAAGACTAAGCTTATTTCCATAGGAAACCATTGAAGTGACTCGGTCAGTCGCCCGCCACTTTGTTCCCAAACAACACATTAACTGTTGGCTGGATTACCCTGCGACCCCTAAAATGATCATATGCTAACTGGGGATATTTAACCCCCACCTTGACAACTGACGAGCACTAAGAGTTGAGGCATTACATTTTTATAATACGGTTTGTGAAAATAGCAGATCTGTATGCTCATGCATGATGAGCATGTAGATCTGCTATTTTCAAAATGTCTGACAATTTGGCCAATGTTTCATTTGTCAATTTAGAGGTATTGAAAAGTCCTTAAATTGTCACTTTAGAAATGTACAGATACCCTCTATACACTTAAACTTGATGCTGGTTTGTTTACTGTTGAGTGAGAAAACAATGTTGCACATTAATTTAATCATCTGGGGACACCCCAAAATAATTTGGGGACCCCCCTGGGAACCACTGCGCTGGGTTACTGAAATCTACTGATTTTGGTGACCCTGGCCTTTCCTCTTGTGCCTGCCCTAAAAGCTAAAACTTCCACTTTTAACCCATGATATCTCTTTATCTAATGCCGCGCTACTCAACCCGCGGCCCTCGGGCCCGCATGTCTGTGCGACCCGTCATGCCATTAGAAATCGGTGCACTGCACTCCGTAGGTTAGGGATACGAGTCAGGAAGCGAATGCAGTCAATGCACAGAGCACAGCACTGACAACAGTGGCTCCACTAGAGCTAGTACAACGAGACAGTCAGACAGACAAATCTGCAGAGATTTTGCAGACAACCACAGTCGGCCTAACTGGAGACTGCATGGCGGTCGTGTGATATGAACGGTTGCGAACGTCATGTTTCAGGCTAATGAAGACGTAGCCGTTGTCTGTGCTTGTCTCTGCCTCCGCGACTCCGCCGTCATTGAAAAGTCAGCACCGACAGTGCACGCATTCCAACAGATCGCAGCAGCCAAAGAACTAGGCTTATTGTACCACAAATCTCCTCCAACGAGCAGTTGTGTTTTACAAAGCTCAAAGTATAAGTACAGTGCAACTGAGGCTGAGTTGAACTGTACTTGAGTTACTTTTCCAAACAACAACTCTCTTCACCAAAAATTGCCAATCTACAAGCTCACAACGCATCTTGTGGTGAGCTTGTAGATCGGCTATCTTTGGTGAATGTCCCCCAAGAATAGGGATGCTGGGGTTTGAGTGATTGAATAATAAGTATAAACGTCCGATTTATTTTAAATCCGTCCAAATGAAAAATGAAAGGGAGCCTTGCACACTAAAAAGTGTGCAAAATCATGTTCTTTATTTATGCCAATTGCTGTCATGAAACGTGACAATCTTAAACGCAAGGAAAGTGACCGAGTCACAGAATCACATCATTCATAGTAGTAAGTCTTGTAAGTCGCTTTGGATTAAAAGCGTCTGCTAAATGCCTAAACTGTAAACTGTAAACTGTAAGGCAGCCTAATTTGATAAAATTTGATCATTTCATCATTCCATCCATGACAATCTTTTGGTTCAGTGAGGTTTGGCCTGACTTTTATAGATGGAAATGTGGCTGTTTTACGTGCGTTTCCTTAATTATTAGACTTGTGATACAAAATCATTGTAAACGTCCAAAATGGGACCGTCATTTTTAGCTTTTGACTTTGACTTTTGGTATTTTGCTGAGTGGCCCCTGAGCCATCTAAAGTTGAGTAGCCCTGATCTAATGGGTAGATTGCCATGACAGCTTTTTGTTACTATCAAAACCTCCACCGGCTGTCCGTCCGTCCGTCCGTCCGTCCGTCCGTCCGTCAGTCAGTCAGTCAGTCAGTCCCCTCATTTCTCACATGGCCCTCTTCTAGCGCCACCATGAGGCCGATTCTTGAAAGACACATTTTCAGACACTGCTCCTACAGATTTTGCTCTAAAATCACGCAAACCGGTACACAGCATCTCTACAGTCATGTCATCAAAATGCATCTGTCCCATCTAGCGCCAACATCTGGCCGATTTTAAAAAAAACACATTTTTGGACACTGCTCCTACAGATTTCGCCCTAAAATCACGCAAAGCGGTACACAATATCTCTAAAGTCATGTCATCAACATGGATCTGTCCCATTTCCCATATTCTCTCCTGATTGACCATTGCCTTCTAAAGTTTGTGTATGCGACCTGGCGGTCGCTTATCTCCCGACAAAGAGTCTTACTGGTGGTTACCCCATAGCCTATCCTGCTGGTTGTGTGTGAGGGCCAGCACAGACTCTAGGGGCAACTAGCAGGGCTTTTGAACACTTATGTGTTCAAATAATCATAACATAAATAAATATCTTGTTTTCAACACTAGCAGTGATAAAGTGACGGGCCACAAGCCATTTCACAAACTTTAGAAGGCAATGGTCAATCATGAGAGAATATGGGAAATGGGACAGATCCATGTTGATGACATGACTTTAGAGATATTGTGTACCGCTTTGCGTGATTTTAGGGCAAAATCTGTAGGAGCAGTGTCCAAAAATGTGTTTTTAAAAAATCGGCCAGATGTTGGCGCTAGATGGGACAGATGCATTTTGATGACATGACTGTAGAGATACTCACTGGAGCAATTTTTATAGACCTGTCCAAAGCCTTTGATGTGGTAGACCACTACCTACTCCTAGACAAACTTCATTCCATTGGACTACAGCGAAATGCCCTTCTTTGGTTCAATGCCTACCTCCATAACAGGCGCCAGTGTGTTGTCCTTCAAGATACTCAGTCGGACTACAGGATTGTTGAGAAAGGTGTCCCCCAAGGCTCCACCTTGGGTCCACTCCTTTTTCCATTTTTATTAACGATTTACCGGACACCTGCCTACACAGCAAAATCCAACTATATGCCGACGACACTGTAATCTACTACTCTAGTTCTAATTTATTACAAATTCAATCATCATTACAGTCTGACTTTAACAGAGTTTAAAGATGGCTCCTTACAACAAACTTCTGTTGAATATGGGGAAGTCTTGCAGTATGGTGTTTGGCTCAAGAAATAGTCAAGCAAGCTCTATGGATGTTTGCATTAATTTCTCAAATGGCTCCCATCTTGAGAAAGTAGACTCATTTAAATATCTTGGACTTTGGCTTGATCCAGAACTCACCTTCAAACCACACATCGACTATATTATCAAGAAAACGTATGGTTGCCTGAGCTCACTCTACCGTTCAATTAACTGCTTTTCATTTGAAGTTAGAAAAAGGATTATCTCTCAAGTTTTACTCCCCATCATTGACTATGCTGATGTTGTGTACCTGAACACCACAGATACGCATCTTAAGCCTCTTAACGTCTTAAACAACTCTCTGTGCAGGTTTGTCCTGAGGTGTACATATAGAACGCATCACTGCCACATGTACAACTCGCTCAATTGGCTGCAGCCCAAAGCACGAAGGCAAATGCACTGGCTTCTCTTCATTTTCAAATGTATTTACTTTAAATGCCCCTCCTACCTGAAAGAGTACTTGGTTCAATCTACTTCATCATATCCACTTAAGCCGACATCATAGTCGCCTGGGCGGTGGAAGGCTTTACACCGCGGTGTAGTCTTTTCGAGTCTTTTTGAGTCATGAAACTACAACGTTACGTCATTCCTCGCGGTGGAGAGCTTTACACCGCGAGTCCCAACACATCTCTCTGTTTTTACTATCAGACAGACAGGCTCTACACCCCGTTCACTGATTGGTCGACCTGAACCGGTCTGAACCAGAGGGAGGCAGGGGAGGACTTCACCGTGGGCCCCGTGACTATGATGTCCTGCACTTATTTTCTGACTTGCGGTGGAAAGCTCTCCACCGTACACTCTGATACGGGCTTTAGGCACCTGCGTTATCCTTACTTTGATGTACCAACAATAACTAAGGTGGTTGGACGAAGGTCTTTTAGCCATAAAGCTCCATCTGATTGGAATAATCTTCCTCTATCTCTAAGATCTATTTCATCACTTGGTCACTTCAAGACTTCCCTATACTCTCATCTTGAAACAACTTGTATGTGTTTTTAATTTGACCGTACCTTTAAGTACCAGTAAGACTCCCTAATCGGGAGATAAGCGACCGTTGGTCGCTTATCTCCACAAATATCACAAGATGTCAAAATCATTGAAGGTTTACCCTACTAACCAACTGTTTACCATAGCAACCATGTTTTTTACCTTAGCAACCCTTATTTGCGCATCAGCTGAAGTGGTGGGTGTTGGGGAGGGGGGGTGGGTGAGGGTGAGCAAGCTATCTGTGTAAGTATGTTTCTGTATCCCTGTCCTGTATGTATGTATGTATGTATATATATGTAGGTATGCCTGCTGTTCATGTTTTTGTATGTCAAGTTCATTTGGGTCCCTCTTGAAAATGAGATGCTGCATCTCAATGGGGCTTTCCCTTCAATAAAATCATACCAAATCTTACCAAATCTCCAGTGGAAGCCAGTGTAGATCGGCTATTTTCAGCAAAGAGGTTTAGTGTAGAGGGGAAAAAGAGTAGGCTAAGTACAGAGTGAAAGGTCAAGTTTATTAAGTGATGGTTCAAGTGGTTAAATATCTGAAAACACAAATTGACATGAATCCAAATACACCGATGACTGTGCTGTCAAACAATGAAACTATATAGAACATAACCAGTAAGACTCCCTAATCGGGAGATAAGCGCTTATCTATCTATCTATAAATGCGAGAAGTCTCTGCGTGCGTGCGTGTCTGCGTGTCTGTAATCCGCGTATCTCGAGAACCGTTCGTCCCACCGGCTTCAGATTCGGCACGCGCGTTCCCCGCCGCGGCACGGAGTGCAGTGCCGGGCCTCGACCCGACCCGACGCGCGGTTTTCCCTAACCGGCGCGAAACGTTCGGAATCTCCTTATGTGGGCTGATTGTTGACATCAGGCTGTTCCGGAGGAAATCGGCGCAAGCGCTGAGTCATTGTGACATCACTGCAGTGCCGGGCCTTGCCTCGACCCGACAGGCTGATTGTTGACATCAGGCTGTTCCGGAGGAAATCGGCGCAAGCGCTGACTCATTGTGACATCACTGCAGTGCCGGGCCTTGCCTCGACCCGACAGATATCTCCGTATATGGGCATGAAAGGGACACAGGCATATATATGGGCATAGAAGGGACAAATCGGCGCAAGCGCTGGGCATAAAAGGGACACAGACAGATATATGGGCATAAAAGGGACACAGACTGAGATCTCCATATATGGGCATATGGGCAGATACAGAGATCTCCCTATATGGGCATATATAGACAGATATCTCCGTATATGGGCATAAAAGGGACACAGACTGATACAGAGATCTCCATATATGGGCATATGGGCAGATACAGAGATCACCATATATGGGCATATGGGCATAAAATGGACGCAGATAGAGTATATGGGCAAGTATATGGGCAACCTATAACTCCATATATGGAGACATCTAGCTGCTGACATCAGTAAATCGGCGCAAGCGCTGACTCATAGTGACATCACTGCAGTGCCGGGCCTTGCCTCGACCCGACGGATATCTCCGTATATGGGCATAAAAGGGACACAGGCAGATATATGGGCATAAAAGGGACAAATCGGCGCAAGCGCTGGGCATAAAAGGGACACAGACAGATATATGGGCATAAAAGGGACACAGACTGAGATCTCCATATATGGGCATATGGGCAGATACAGAGATCTCCCTATATGGGCATATATAGACAGATATCTCCGTATATGGGCATAAAAGGGACAGACTGATACAGAGATCTCCATATATGGGCATATGGGCAGATACAGAGATCTCCATATATGGGCATATGGGCATAAAATGGACGCAGATATAGTATATGGGCAAGTATATGGGCAATGAAATCGGCGCAAGCGCTGACTCATTGTGACATCACTGCAGTGCCGGGCCTTGCCTCGACCCGACAGATATCTCCGTATATGGGCATAAAAGGGACACAGGCAGATATATGGGCATAAAAGGGACAAATCGGCGCAAGCGCTGGGCATAAAAGGGACACAGACAGATATATGGGCATAAAAGGGACACAGACTGAGATCTCCATATATGGGCATATGGGCAGATACAGAGATCTCCCTATATGGGCATATATAGACAGATATCTCCGTATATGGGCATAAAGGGACACAGACTGATACAGAGATCTCCATATATGGGCATAAAATGGACGCAGACAGACAGATAACTCCATATATGGGCATAAGGCAAACAGATGGTCAAAACGGGTCCTACAGAGATCTCCATATATGGACATAAAATGGACGTAGACAGATAGATATCCCCATATATGGGCATAAATGGACACACGCAAACAGATGGTCAAAACAGATCCTATGACAACAGGTATAATGGGGTTTGCATTAAAGGGCGGGGCATTCATCCCCTATTTACATTGTTCCCGAGTTGCCCAGGGCGCCGACTAGACAGCTTCTAGTATATATAAATGCTGATTTGAATGCACAAATAGGCCAAAAATTAGTTTTTCAAAAATCGTCCAGATGGTGGCGCTAGATGGGACAGATGTGTTTTGATTACATGACTGTAGAGATACGGTATACCCGTTTACATGATTTTAGGGCAAATTCTGTAAGAGCACTGTCCAAAAATGTGTTTTTAAAAAAATCGTCCAGATGGTGGCGCTAGATGGGACAGATGCATTTTGATGACATGACTGTAGAGATACTGTGTACCGGTTTTCGTTATTTGAGGGCAAAATCTGTAGGAGCAATATCCAAAAATGTGTTTTTCAAAAATCGTCCAGACGGTGGCGCTAGATGGGACAGATGCATTTTGATGACATGACTGTAGAGATACTGTGTACCGGTTTGTGTGATTTTAGGGCAAAATCTGTTGGAGCAGTGTCCAAAAATGTGTCTTGCAAGAATCGGCCTCATGGTGGGGGTTGTGCTTTGGCAGCCAAGGAGTGTGTGTGCAAAGTTTGGCATGGATCGGGGCAACGGTGGCGGAGATATGAGTAGGGGGAAAGTGTGACGTGTGACGTGTGACGTGTGACGAGTGACGTGGCGGAGGGACTGACGGCCTGACAGCCGGTGGAGGTTTGGATAGTATAAGTGTAAGTAACTGCGACCTAACGGTCGCAATAAAGGTTGTGGGGGTCCCTGCTTCATCTCTCTCTAAGGGGTCCTTGGCCTGAAAACGTTGAAGACCCATGCTCTATATGTTTACAATGTGTGTTTAACCATGTGCGTATATCTGTGGCTGTGCCTGTGTCTTGCGTTATATGTTCTCTTGATTTCTCCCTCCCTCCCTGCCAGGCTTGTGTCTCCACTGTCTGTGCCCCTGGATGGATGAGTGGTTGACCCCGCGCCGCGGTAGGAGTGTCAGAGCCACACACAGACCATTCGCTCATCCATCACTCCTCTGCTGCAGACAAGCAGGGCCTGAACTCACCACGTCATAAACTGCAAGCCTCCCCCTCAGTCGCACACGCACCAGGAGCTCTCTCTCTCTCTCTCTCTCTCTCACACACACACACACACACACACACACACACACACACACACACACACACACACACACACACACACACACACACACACACACACACACAGGGGCGTCACAGGGGGGGGGGGGGGGGGGGGGACTGAGTTACTAGGGCCCAAGGTGGATTAGTTTACTTTAGCTATTGAAAAATAGCAGATATACCAGGAAAGAAGCATTTCTTCGACTCAGACCTTATCGCCAGGGTTGGCTTATAGCTTATCATCACATCCAACCATCTCCAATACTCACAGCTTGTGTACAGGCGCCGCCCACATGTGTACACAAACCTTTGTGTACGTTGCTGTGGCAACAGTCTGTTGTTGCTCTTCTGTTAGTGTACGTTAGCAACCACCTTAGCAACCATGGTTTTACCCTAGCAACCAACTGTTTACCCTAGCAACCAACTGTTTACCATAGCAACCATGTTTTTTTACCCTAGCAACCAACTGTTTACCATAGCAACCATTTTTGGCTGAAGTAGGGCTTTAATTAACGAAAAATAACACAAGTTCGAAACTTGGAGATATAAGGTTTCTGCCTGACAGTGACGATATACACACGCAGGTACCCACACACACATTTATTTGCTTTTTAATATGTTAACCACTTAAGCCTCAACTCGTACGATTAATAGCAATACAGTTTTTTGTGTTCTCCACAATGACGAAACAGACCAGGCTTGTGACCTTTGGTGCCCCTCAAGGGGGGCCCAGACCCGAGGTTGGGAAACCCTCCCACTGTTATCTGTTATCTACATTCATTACTCCAAAACCTCAGGGCCTCACCCCCGTTTCCCCCTAACGGTAAACGTACGGCCAAACCGCACCAAGGCAACTCCGTGCAACATGCAACTAGAAATGCACTGTCGAGGTGCCAACTGTCCCCTTGCGCAAGCAGAGCACGCAATGAGCTGCGCTCACCACTGGCATCACCGCCTCTATGTTAGTGACTCATAGGAATAGACTACGTGACAACCAGGAATGGTATGGTGACCACCGGAGAGACGGGTGACAGCTGGAATGTAGACGTCACCCGGGAGCAGTGTGGGTCGGCGTCCCAGCCTGTGTCTTCCGTGAGGAAGAGGCTCCAACACACCAACAGTGAGGCCTTTAGGACGGGCCAGTCAGGAACCCACTGCTCCTGAATTAAATGACATTTGTGGGGCGGCTGTGGCTCAGGAGGTAGAGCAGGTCGTCCAATGATCCGTGGGTTGGCGGTTCGAATCCCAGGCTCCTCCTGTCTACACGTCGAAGTGTCCTCAGGCAAGACACTGAGCCCCACATTGCCTCCAATTAATCGGTCGGCGTCGGCTTGCCACCGTTGGTGTGTGAAAGTGGGAAGTTTGCCGCTTGCCGCTTCACCTCCCAATGTGTGTGCTTTGAGCACTTGGAAAAACGCTATAAACATGCAATTCATTAAAAAACGCAATTCATTGAATGTTTGGTACTGGGAGTCTGGTGCTACGCACAGGTCCTGGACCTGGTGAGAGCAGGAGTGGACCTGGTGAGAGCAGGAGTGGACTTGGTGAGACGTAGGAGGGGCCGGACAGGAGTCAACCCACAGAGCCTGGCCTGGTCCTCCCACGCCCCAGATTGCCTCTCAGTCTCGGGAGAGTAGTTCTGGAGCAGCGGAGTGGGTGGCCCTGTCTTTCCCTAATGGGACTGATCGTGGGTACCTTAGTGGGACGTGGGTAAGACCCACTTGACTTGATCAACCCGGGTGAGTCCCAGGTGTGTGTTCTTTTGTTGAGCGGTGGTAAACCGCTCCATAGAGTGGCTGTGCGTGTGTCTGTAGCCCTTTTCCTCAGCGTTTTGCCATAGCAAAACGTGTGTGTGTAGCAAACCGCTCCATAGAGTGGCTGTGCGTGTGTCTGTAGCCTTTTTCCTCAGCGTTTTGCCATAGCAAAACGTGTGTGTGTAGCATAGCCTGTACATCCTAGACTCAAATCCTAGTCTGAAGACGTAATGCAAGCACGACCACCGCTCACTTCACACTGGGTGTGATTTTCTTTTCTTTCTCGATCTAGTGACAACAGCTCCACTCCATTTGGTCTCGTAGTCAGCTTTCTTTTTTACTATTTCAATATTTTTTGGTCCACTTTTTTGTCCTCTTTGTCCAGTAAATGTCTTAAATGACGAGAGGAAACTGCAATGGACCCTTTCCCTTTCCAAAGGTAGCCACCCAAGCTGTAGTCGTAGTTCCCTTTACCCATACCAATGACCTCACCGTCCATGTTAATCAGAGGACATCCGCTGCAGCCCGGCTCGGAGGGAGCGGTGTAGTCGATGTAATCCGTGATGGAGTTGTTGGCGAGGCCGAGCTCCTCGCCGGTCACCCGCACCTGGACGAGGACCCCGGACGCGACGGTGTGATATATACGCGGCGTGCCGATGGCGATCATAAACTCCCCTCGCTGGTCGTCGGCGGACCGCCGAACGGCGAGGGCGGGCAGGGGACGCTCGGCGTCGATCTTGAGCGTGGCGACGTCCGCCTCTCGGTCCACGTCTCGCACGGTGGCGTCGTACGTGCGTCCGTCGGCCAGCTGCACGCGTGGCTTCTCGTTCAGGCAATGGGCACAGGTGGCGACGAGGCCGTCGCTGCTGACAATGAACCCAGAGCACCTGCCTTCTCCCTCCGTCATCTTTGAAAAAACGACGACGACAGCAGGATCGGACCGCTCCACCACCTCGACGATCCGGCTTATATCCGTCTCGTTCCTGAACGGAAGGGCTCCGAACAAGAACCCCTTGGCTATGAACAAGTGCCCCAACAAGTGCCCCTTGGCTCTGAACAAGAACCAACCCCAGCCAACCAACCCCAACCACAACAACCCCAGCTGCACGGCCTCCCAAGAAGCTCCACCCCGGCCACTTCCCGATGATGATGCTGGCGATGCAAGGCCAGGACCAGCAGTGTTTCCATTGCTCCGTGAGATCTTCTGGATGCGGTGCCCGGTGGGAACGGAGAGACCGGTCCTTTGGATCAACGTCGTGTTGAAGGTTCTCTTCTGGATGCAGTGCCCGGTGGGAACGGAGAGACCGGTCCTTTGGATCAACGTCGTGTTGAAGGTTCTCTTCTGGATGCGGTGCCCGGTGGGAACGGAGAGACCGGTCCGTTGGATCAACGTTGTGTTGAAGGTTCTCTTCCCGCGACAGTCTTTAAGTCGTTGCCTCCCGAGGATCCAGAACAAACCGCGGCCGAGAACGTGGGACGCCATGAGCGCTGCGGATTTCTCGTTCAAAGTTAATCTAGTTGTACAAAGTAATCAAAGAATGGGTTGACTGGTAGGCTGGTTGACTGCTTTATCTGTGGAGAGTGTATGTCACTGAGAGTCCTTTTATAGCGATTGAAATCATGATGAGGTCACGATGAGTCATCTATGCCCAAATATAGATTTCTAGGTCAGATGGCCCATGGAGTTTGTGATGTCAAACCTAGCAACCCAATATAAACAAACCTGATGTCAGACCTGAAGTATCCTTTTATACCCATATATGGAGATACAGAGATCTCCATATATGGGCATATTAGAAAGCCCATATATGGGCATATACGGATGACATCAGGGATATCCATATATGGGCATAAAAGGGACAAGGGCTTACAGTTAAGAGATCTCCATATATGGGCATATCAGAAAGCCCATATATGTTCATATACTGATGACATCAGGAATATCCATATATGGGCATAAAAGGGACAAGGACTTACAGTTAAGAGATCTCCATCTATGGGCATAAAGGGACAAGGACTGTTACAGTAGATATAGAGATGTCCATATATGGGCATACATGAACAAGGACTGACAAACACTGAGATCTCCATATAAACTATGGGAATATAAGGGACGAGGACAATGCGTAGCATTGTGAGCTTGTAGATCTATTTTCTAAATATTGTTGTACATTAAAAACTTGAAATGGGTCGTTCTGCATAGTACTTGGGATTTACTGATGACATCAGGAATATCCATATATGGGCATAAAAGGGACAAGGACTTACAGTTAAGAGATCTCCATCTATGGGCATAAAGGGACAAGGACTGTTACAGTAGATATAGAGATGTCCATATATGGGCATACATGAACAAGGACTGACAAACACTGAGATCTCCATATAACCTATGGGAATATAAGGGACGAGGACAATGCGTAGCATTGTGAGCTTGTAGATCTATTTTCTAAATATTGTTGTACATTAAAAACTTGAAATGGGTCGTTCTGCATAGTACTTGGGATTTGTTGATGTAAATGTTCACATAGAGTGTAATAATTGGTAAAACAAACTTTTGGCCTATTTGTGGAGATAAGCGACCAACGGTCGCTTATCTCCCGATTAGGGAGTCTTACTGGTGTCATACTGATGTCAGCAGTGTGATGTCATACTGATGCGGAGATATGAGCAGGGCAAAGGTGTGACGTGTGACTCAGGGACGGACGGCCGGTGGAGGTTTTGATACTAAACTGCGACCTTACGGTCGCAATAAAGGGGCAATTCTCACCAGGGAAGAGAGCATTCCCCACTAGCTGAGTATCTTAAGATGGTTGGATGTGATGATAAGCTATAAGCTTAGTTGATCCTGGCGATAAGGTCTGAGTCGAGGAATGCTCTCTTCCCTGGTGAGAATTGCCCCTTTATATAGGGCTTGTTTGTGTTTGTGTTTGTGTATGGAGTGATGTCAGCAGTGTGATGTCATACTGATGCGGAGATATGAGCAGGGCAAAGGTGTGACGTGTGACGTGTGACCGACGGACGGACGGACGGACGGACGGACGGCCGGTGGAGGTTTTGATACTAAACTGCGACCTGACGGTCGCAACAAGCTCACGCCCTGCGCTGCAAGCTCTTAGATCTGCTATTTTTTAAAAGTCGTGAAAATGTGGGCAATTCTTTGAATACCGTAAATCACCAATTAGTAGCCCGGGCGTTTATTTCGCAAAATGGGGTCGGACCCCGGGCGCTTAAAAGGGACCAGGCGGCTATTGGTAACAGGCTTTTATTTATTTTGGCACTGGCCAGTACTGGGCCATTATTTGGTTACAGTTGCATTTTTTAAATTTTTTCTCCTTTACAATATATGGTATGGTATGCTACTTTAAATTAAACAAGAACAGTAGTGCAAATACGGTAACAGTATTTCAAGATACGTTCAACAAGAGTAGTCAGTAGTGCAATTATTGGTAATAAAAAAGAAAGAACTACAGTACAAAATGTACTGTTAAAAGTGCATACAAAACCAAAAAAACAACTAAATAATACTTCTGTAGCAGTCTCAATGCCACTTATCCTCTGTAAAACTGAACATAAAACACAACAGTAACACTAATAGGCCTACTGTAACAATGCCATGCCACTCTTCATCATCCTCTATAAACTGCATACCGTAAACATAAAAAAACTAAAACAAAGCAGCAACCAACAATAATAGACCTATTGTAACACTCAATGCCAGTCATCATCATCCTGTAAAACCGTGCATGAACAACAAAAAACAACAGCAGCAACAATGGTCCACAAGACTGTATTACACTCAATGCCACTCATCATCTGTCTCCTCTTCCTCCTCCTCTTCCTCCACCTCTCCCCCCTCCCCCTCATCGTCCTCGTCCTCGTCCTCAATCACAAGTTCGTTTTGGAACTCCTGTTCCTCATCACTCTCAAGCTCTTCCTCAGCAGCCTCCGCAGCCTGCTCTTCTCTAGCCTTAACAAGCAGCTCTCTGCCTGCCTGGCATGGCTGCCCCTCCTTGAAGCAATGAATGAGGTGGTCCTCACTCCCATCAACTGCTACAGTCAGCCCACACACCTGGGATAATAAATAAACTAGAAAAGAAAATTTCTAAGAAATTTTAAGTGTGCCTGCAGCTCGCTAAGTGTGTGCAACCTTGTATAGCAGTTGGTGTTAGCATTAGCATTTTGCATTAACATTAAAATCATTATTAGAATTTTTTACATCAGCATTTTTATCATTAGCTTTAACATTAACATTTTTTTTGCATTAACATTATCATTGATTTTTTTCCCTTTAAACATTAGGCATTTGTTAGCATTTGCATGTGTTAGCATAGCATTAGCATGTGTTATCATTAGCATATGTGTTAGCATTAGCATTTGTTAGCATTAGCATTAGCATTTGTTAGCATTAGCATGTATTAGCATTAGCATTTGTTAGCATTAGCATTTGTTAGCATTATCATTATCAATTGTTAGCATTAGCATTTGTTAGCATTAGCATGTATTAGCGTTAGCATTTGTTAGCATTAGCATTTGTTAGCATTAGCATTAGCATTTGTTAACATTAGCATATGTTAGCATTAGCATTAGCATGTGTTAGCATTAGCATTTGTTAGCATTAGCATTTATTAGCATTAGCATTTGTTAGCATTAGCATTAGCATTTGTTAGCATTAGCAAGTGTTAGCATTAGCATGTGTTAACATTAGCATTTGTTAGCATTAGCATGTGTTAACATTAGCATTTGTTAGCATTAGCATTAGCATTTTTATTATTAGCATTTGTTAGCATTAGCATTAGCGGTTAGCCGTTGGGACTGTGGGACCACCCACCGAGTTTGTGACCAGTAACGTGTTGGGAAGTGGAGACATGGCTGTTTAAAGCCTAGCCAATAGGAAGGCAGAGGGGGCGGGGCTTAAGCATTTACAGATAGTTCCTATTTGCCATGTAAGCACACACAGCGAGCTTCGAGACGGTACCATGCTGCAAACTGGAGATAAAGCTGTTTAAAGCTAAGCCAATAGGAAGATAGGGGCGAGGCTTAAGAGGGGGCGGGGCTTAAGTAATAAGTCCCTATTGGCCGTTTAAGTCCAGACACCAAGTTTCAAGACGGTACCATGCTGTGAACTGGAGTAGTGGCTGTTTAAAACCCAGCCAATAGGAATACAGAGGGGCGGGGCTTAATCAATTACAGCTCATCCCTATTGGCCGGAAAAAGACCAAAGTTGTGTATGCATTATAAAGTTTAAGTGACGTTGCTAGGCAAAAGTATGGCAGAGTTATGTGGCACCAAAGTTTCTGGTTTTTTTTCGGAGTCCCCCATTCAAAGTCAATGGGGGTTTTTGAGCGTAGTTTTTTACGAATTACGTTGCCATGGTAACGCGGATCGGAAAGAAAAGTAATAGCACACCATTCCCAGCCGAGCCGCACATTTTGATGTATATATTGCGGCAGTTATTACGTGCCGAAATTTCCCCCATTCTATGTCAATGGGGTTTTTGGGCGTCGTTTTTTGCGAATTACGTCGCCATGGTAACGCGGATCGGAAAGAAAAGTAATAGCAACCTATTCCCGGCCGAGCCGCACGTTTTGATGTATATATTGCGTGGGTGGCGTAAATTGTGCGGCAGTTATTACGTGCAGAAATTTGTGGCGAAACTATGGACTTAATTAATTAAGTATGGCGGATTACAATAAGTGTTTTGCCATTGCGTTGCATGGCAGGCACACTTAATAAATCAGCCGTGGCTACCGTGTGCATACACCCCTCTCTCTCTCTCTCTCACACACACACACACACACACACACACACACACACACACACACACACACACACACACACACACACACACACACTTTTTTTTCTTACCTTAAATGAGTTGATCAGAGTCCCGATCCAAGGCTCAAGACCCAGTCAATCAGAAGGCGGCGAGAAGGGGCTCTCAGGTTCCCTGACTTGGTGTAGGTCTTGTCTGTGTCACCTGCCATCCAGTTGTCGTAGGAGTCACGGAGGTGCGCTTTGAAGGGTCCATTCCACACTACGTCTGGGGCCTGAATGTACTTGGTACAACCTCCAGGTATTACAGCCATTCCGAGGCCGTATCCCCTCTTCAGCTCTGCCTTCGTGGCCACGCTGATATGACAGCGGTAAGCATCCCATGCAAGCAGCCTGGGCCCGAAGTGGAATTTCCCCACCACCTTCTGGAGCCATTCTTTAGTCAGGTCGTCGTTGAACCATCCATTCTTAGATGAAGTTATCACGGCTCCGGGGATGTTCTGCATGGCCTTTACATCGCGGACGGCCCCCTTAAACACAATGAAAGGCTTCAGTGTTGTCCCGTCGGCTTTTGCTGCCAGGGCCACCGTGATGCGAGCTTTTTCGTGACCGGTGGTCTTGAGCGAAACGGAGCGGGCTCCTCTTTGATTGATTGTACTGTCACCCACCATGTCAAACCAGACAGCGGTTTCGTCCATGGCGATGATATTCTTAGCGCTGATCTTCTTGCTCTGTATCTGACGTCCGCAGAATGTGATGAAGTTTACAATCTTGTCAATGGGAGCGTCTTTCTGAGCAACTGTTGTTTTCCTCCTGAGGGAAAAGTTGTTACGCCGGAGGAATCTAGAAAGCCAGCCGTGCGTCGCCCCGAACGCCTCCCCATCTCTCTTATCACCCGCCGTGGCGTACATCTCCTTGGCCTTCACTCTAATCATTTTGCGGGAAACTCTGAGGTTCTGTCCACGCATGTGGTGTATCCACTGACACAGTTTAGTTTCCAGCTCCTCACTCACTTTTTCCTCCCTCCACCGGACAAGCGAGCCCGCTTGCCATCCGAATCAGCCTGAAAAGTAATTTCACTTTTTTTTTGTCTCCATTCTCTAACGCGCTTCGGATCCACGTTAAACTGCCTGGCGGCTGCTTCTCCGGAGAGCTGCTCGGCATATTTCACCACCGCTAATTTGAACGTCAAGTCAAACTTTCTGTTCTTCTTCCCTCTTAGACAGTTTGCATTTTCATCTACCGGTACCTCCTGGTCATTATTCTCCTCCATGTTTCCCTCATCCACCTGCTGTGTTTCACTTGCCTCCGCCATGCTTCTGTCTGTTTCTGTTTGTTTGGGGCGTGACACCGAGGCCCGGTTTATACTTCGTTGCATGACAGTGCCGTGCGCCAAAAATAGCAGATCTACACACTCACCAGGCGTCGCGGCGGCGGCGGCGCGACGCGTTGTGACCTTGTAGATCAGTTTTTTTCCTCTTTGTGCACGGCACCGTCGTGCAACTAAGTATACAGTTCACGAGACATGCTGTGAGCTTGTAGATTTGCTGTTTTAGCGCACCACCGTCATAAATTGGAAATAATAGCCCAGACTCTTTCACAAAACCAAATCAAGATAACATTTATTGCAAATAATGGCCCGGGCTGTTACACAAAACGAAATCAAGATATATTTATTGCAAACAATGGCCCGGGCTGTTACATAAAACCTAATAAGGATAATATTAATTGCAAATAACGGCCCAGGCGCTTGTACGAACCTTGCGCTTATTTGAATCAGGCGTTTATTGCGCAAAATGGGGTCAGACCCCGGGCGGATATATGGAACCCGGCGGCAGTTTGCCACCGGGCGATTAATTGGTGATTTACGGTATATGTATTTTTTAACATTTTGAACTCAAATTTTGCTTCTGGGGGGTACCCGGAACTACATTTTTTGAGATGGGGGTCCGTGGTCAAATATATATCATTTTGGGGGTCCTTCACATGAAAAGGTTTGAGCACCACTGACATAGAAACATAGGTTAAAAAAATAGCAGATCTACAAGCTTGCAGCGCGGCACTCGGTGCCGCGCTGTGAGCTTGTAGATCTGCTATTTTTCAATAATTGTGCGGGGGCCCACAGTGAATCCTTGTACCCAGGGCCCAGAATTTGTTGCGACACCCCTGCACACACACACACACACACACACACACACACACACACACACACACACACACACACACACACACACACACACACGCTCCCCGCTGAGCAAACAGAGCCACACAGTTGAAAGTCCAGGCACTCGTCATCAGCCCGTAAAGACTCATCACGATGAATGTCATCTTTGACGTGGTCTTTCCCTCCACTGACCCAATTAGAGCTAAATGCTTTCACTGGGGCTGTCCTTTTTTCATGTCTTTGTATTTCTGTTCTTTTACATTTAAAGGTACAGTAACATACTGTACTCTACCTTCTTGCATAGACTATTATCAGTGTTGGGGAAGTTAAAGTTACATGTAACTGAGTTACGTAACTAAGTTACATTTTGCTGTAACTTGTTGGTAACTGAGTTACATTCATATTTCTGTAACTCGTCAAGTAACTGAGATACTTTTAGGGTCATTTTTGGCTCAAGTTACAAGTTGCAAGAAGTTACAAGCGAAGTTATAATTTTACATTTAAGTTTTGTTAAGATTGACGATCAAATGTCCCCAACAGATCATAAAGTTCTTCTTTTTTTAACTTTATTTTATGAACACAGATGTTTACTAAAGAAAATGTCAACCTTTTTTGTAGGATATTATATTTTGTTTCATGTACACCAAATGTACATTCTCAATTTAACGCTGCAAAAGAAAAGTAACTCAAGTTACTCAAGTTACTTTTTCTATGTAACTTGAAACTTTATACGTTACATTTCTCCAGGGGTATAACTTTAACTTGATCAAGTTACTGCCATGGTGAGTTACTTGTAACTGGACAAGTTATGCTTTCAAAGCAACTTCCCCAACACTGACTATTATTATGGAGATATGTTGACCTGAAGGAAGGAAAATTGGATTCATTATGGCCGTGCACAAGCACAATGGGGGAAATGGGGAAAACCATTTTAGAGCAAAAGGAGAAAGCAAGATTTCCACTCATTTGTTAGACTGGGCTATGAATCTGACCTTTTGAATTGTAAAAACACATTCTGGACTTGGTCTCTCTCTCTCTCTCTCTCTCTCTCTCTCTCTCTCTCTCTCTGCCTCTCTCTCTCTCACACACAGCTAGCGGTACTGTAGGTACCTGTATATAGGAAGGGCCATTTTATTTGTAGGAAGCACATCACAAACTATAAACCAAACGTCGCCACTCGTGATGTATGGCTCCTAATTTTCTCCACTGACATTATGTTCAAGCACAGGCTTTCATTAAGGAAACGGCGATTGGTTTCCCTCTTAAGCATTTCCACCGACAGTTCCTGTCAGCTCACCAAGTGTTGTTGACAATACGTCTTCGGAGACCCCCCTCCGTGTCAGTACCAATCACACACGACGTGTTGTTTGTCAGTTTTATTTGAAAAATGGACAGTGGTCTTGACTCGGGTCTATTATTCACTTTTTTTTGTTGGGGGGGGGGGGGGCTTCTGTTTGGAAGAAGGCTGTGATGAAGGCCCAGAGAACAGCTGTCTTTTATTGAAGCCAGCAGCAGAGGTACCTCCAACGTAGCAGTGTTGTTTTTGACAGTAAATTTTGATTTAGTTTTAGTCATAGTCTTTTGAATAGAATGTCTTTTAGTTTTAGTCATCATTAGTCACCTGAAAAGTCTTAGTTTTAGTCTAATTTTAGTCGACTAAATCATAAGATGTATTTTGGCAGGCCTTGATGGCATGCAACCCCTGAGAGCAACCAAACATAAAATGACTCGCTTCTCCACTAGTCCCTCCCAAACATTTTAGTCTAGTTTTTATTGTGTTGATGAAATTGTCAATATATGTAGTCTTAGTTTTAGTCACCATAGCTTAGTTTTTATTTAGTTTTTGTCAGTGAAAAAAACGTAGTCGACAAAAAAAAAAAATCATAGTTTTAGTCAACAAAAACACTGCAACGTAGTATGGATGAGTTTACCGAATGTCTGTCTGTCTATCTGATGTCTGTACTCTGACGTCATAGTAGAGGGGGTCGAGTCTGAGTTGAGACCGGACGAGACTTAGAACTGCCCCTTGCCCCTTGTGCACAAGTAAGCCTTGTATGGCTTACCTGTGCGCCAGCAGAGCGCGCCATGAGTTTAGCTCACCACTGGCATCACCAGGAATGCTGGTCCCTCATTGGCTGCTAATGATGCCGTTGCCAGAAATGCTGGTCGCTGATAGGGCTACGTACGTGCTTAAACACACACAGCTACTGGTATACCTACCTATACGCAGCCGAACATAGTAATGTGCGCTCTGCTGCCGCAGGTAATAAACAAATAAACTAGTAAGACGCCTCAGGGCAACATGCAACCGAGGTCGCACCGATTCTTGGCCATCTGGCCAGTGATGTAATTCGGACCAGTTACCCATATATGGGGACCCCTGCATGATAGTCAACAATGTGATGTCAGAACATGCCCATATATGGGCATTAACAAATATGGGCATTCCCAGATATGCGCTTAATATTGATGACATCGGGACAGGGATCTCCATATATAAGTGTGACTTGTATGCCCATATCTCCATATGTGGGCATAAAAGGGACATCAAGCCAGAGCGTGATGTCAAAGCGAGTCAAGACCGAGTAAAATATGGGCGTGACCGAGACGAGACAATGACAATGACAATTCGGACGGTGTTAAAAATGTTAACACATTAACTTTTTGAGGCTTCCGTAGCTCTCTCGGCGCTCTGTCTCTCAGTATCATTGTGTCAACATAGCAACGGAGCTCATGAACATGAAGCTGGGCTGGTCCTGGACGAATGATGAAACACTGTGGAATTAGCTGTGGATGTCAACATCTACAGCTGACTTTAGTTTAGGACGCTACGCGTCCCCTTGCCCTGGTCCAGAGCGGTAGCAAGTTCGCTAACAGTTAGCTCCAGAATGATAGCCAGGGCTACGTCCCTATATAGGTTTGACAAGCGGCAGACCCCGGCCCAGCCCTGCACACGGCCTGCATTATAGAGGGTATGTGCATGCATAAAGTGAATGGCAAATCGCGTGGCAAAGTGATTGGCAAAGTGAGTTTAACGTTGTTTAATGCAATCAGATTTATATTTTTGGTTGTATGGGCAATGCCAGAAAGTATTTTTTTTGCCACTCAGTAGGCGTTCCCGCATGACTTCCGGGTATGATGATGTCACGCGAATACCCTCTATATCAATATCAACTAAAAACACTGGGAAATGTTAAGAGGGAAAAACGGTATCCAACTCAATCGACTTTAACGTCATCATCATTTATCACCTGTCCGGACAGGAGTTTTGTGTACCGCACAGTAAGAATACATAGCAGCAGTTCATAGATAGACCAACAATATACGCTCAGGGTACTAAAAATGCAGAATCTGAAGAAAAGTATGCATAAATAAAGGAAAACAGGCCAAAACTAACACAGGATGTAAACACAAAACAAGACAAAATTGTCGGTTTTGTCTTGTGACGTCGCGGTGCCCGGTAGGCTGGCCGGGCCATCCGGGGCAGTGACAAGAGACAACGACAGGAGGAAAGGACCACGGAGTGGACAGTCCAGGGCAGAGGGCGCCCTCTACCGGTTGGCTGTCCCAACTGCAAAAAAAGAGAGACAAAACAGTAATTTAACTCTGAATAACACAGTACCAATAGGAATAATAATAAATATTCCAGTCCGTATCTAAGGGCAGTAGCCAGTCACACTGCAGATTTGCACATGTGTTTGTTTAATGATGTTCCCTTTTGTTACGATTACGGCGATTAGTATATTATTATTGCCATCGACTGGGTGAGTGAGTCGTGTAACATTAAACGCAGTCATGCAGCCTTGTAGTTTAAGTGCAGATTTCAGCTTGGGTAGACAATTGGGGGAAATCTCACTATTCCTACGTCCCATAAAGGGAGTTGGCAGGTTGGCTACTCACCCGCGTCACGGTTAATGAGTTTAGGGTTTGGGTTAGGTTTAGGCATAGAGGTTAACATTTACGGTTAATGAGGTTAGGGTTAGGGTTTGGGTTAGGTTTAGGCATAGAGGTTAACATTCACCCACGTCGGCAGGTTAGCTTTTCACCAGGTAAAAAAAATAAAAAGATGAACCGTCAAACAGATGCTATGTCACAATGTCGACACACTCCCAAAAATTGCACCCTTCAACCGTTTTCTGGGTATGTTGAATATGTCGCTGGTTCTTAAAGTCACCGTCGTGTTATTCCTATTCTTGCTATTATGTTGCAAACTGTGTGTGAGCGGACAATATATCATTGACAACATCGACAGCTATGACAGCTGACGAAAGCTTGCCCTGGCAACAGTTTGGCAACAGTTGCTAAGCTAGCATTGGATAATCACTTTAGGGGAGGGGCTTAGCGAAGGGTCAGTTGGCACACAAAAAAAGAAAAACAATGACCTGGCATTAGTCTATATCAGGGGTCCTCAAATACAAATCTTGAAGGTCCACAAATATTCTTTTGAAACAGGTCCGGGTCCGGGGAAAAAATAAAACAATTATATATACATATATATATATATATATATATATATATATATATATATATTTATATTTGCCATTTTTATTATGTCGGTCAATCTTAAATAGTAGGCTAAGATACAAAAAAGTACCAACCAGGGGTTGACACTATGGTCTCAGAGGCACTTGTCCGTCAGGAAAGTACAGGTCATGTTCTACTTGCCCTCAGGTCATGGCCACTTGCCCTCATTATTGTTCATCTTACATAAATAGGGATCCCTTTCTTAATTTTTTTTACAATGAGTATTGTTTTTTTTTAGTAGTTTGTTGATGCAGTAACGGTCTTTTTCCGTTTCTTTCTTTATTAAAAGGGTCCTTAAATTATGACTTCACTGTCATCTGGGCTGGGGACTCCTCCAAAATCATTTGGGGGCCTTACTTGATTGAAGAGAAACAACCCATTAAAGCAGGGAGAACAGAATGTTCAACGTGGAGCAGAGATATTTTGCGCTGGTGCTCTGGTTTCTTTTAACAAACTGGGATAATCTTCGAATAATTTATGCTTGTGTCGCAACGTGAATAACGATATGAAAACAAGGTGTCGCGCGTCAGACTCTGTCAGAGACGAAGTGTGCGGATCGCTGCTTATCCATGCAGAAAGAGAGGCAGCCGTCACGGACACGGGCCGTCGTGCCGTGGCACGTCACGACAAACTCTGGAGATAAGATTACAATCCTGCAAACGTATTCACGTTGATGATGTTTTGCGTGAATGAAACCCCACTGATTTAAACTAGTTGCATTGTTGGTGACTGAAGCTACTGCTGCTGCTGCTGCTGCTGCAGCGCGTCGTTGCGTAAACTTCCGCGGTCTGTGGTAACAGCCTATCAGCGCATCGTTGTCATAGAGATGACAGCCCATAATAGTCTGTTGCCCGGCATCAGCCAATCAGCGCGTCGTTCTCTCTCTCTCTCTCTCTCTCTCTCTCTCTCTCTCTCTCTCTCTCTCTCACACACACACACACACACACACACACTCAGCGCATGCAATGAAAGTGAATGAATACAACGAGAAGTGGAAACAAAAACGTGGAGAGATTTCTTTTTTTTTTTTTACTATAATTCGTCCTGGGTCCGGTCGGCGGTGCCTCGCGGTCCGGACCTGGACCGCGGTCCGCCTATTGAGGACCCCTGGTCTATATAGACTCAGCACCAGTAAGACTCCCTAATCGGGAGATAAGCGACCGTCACGTCGCATACACAAACTTTAGAAGGCAGTCGTAGCCAATCAGGAGGGAATATGGGAAATTACTTTAGAGATACTTTGTATCGCTTTGCGTTATTTTAGGCCAAAATGTGTAGGAGCAGTGTCCAAAAATGTGTTTGAAAAGATCGGCCTGATGGTGGCGCTAAAATGGGACAGATCCATGTTGATGACATGACTTTAGACATACTGTGTACTGCTTTGTGTGATTTTAGGTCAAAATCTGTATGAGCGGTGTCCAGAAATGTGTTTTGCAAGAATCGGCCTCATGGTGGCGCTAGAAGAGGGCCATGCGATAAATGAGGTGGTGGTTGTGGTTTGGCAGCCACGGAGTGTGTGTGCAAAGTTTGGCATGGATAGGGGCAACGGTGGCGGAGATATGACTAGGGCAAAAGTGTGACGTGACGGACAGACTGACTGACAGACTGACTGACAGCCGGTGGAGGTTTTGATAGTAACTGCGACCTGACGGTCACAATAACATGCATAATCTAAATTACAGTACAACCCCCTCCTCAAGATTCTGTAATCTTCTGCTAGTGCTACATGTACAGTATCTTGGTATAATATCTATCTATAGTTACAAACGTACTCTTCGCTCCACACTTACATTGGATATGTCATACGTCTAAAAAAGCAGTTTGGTCCACTTTGGTTTGGTTTGGACTGACATGGCCAGGTTTCGTACGTGTGTGCATGCGCTTGTGCGTGCGTGTGTGTGTGCACTTTTTTTTACGAGAAATGTCCCTCCTATTGTTTATGACCAAGATGGGTTGAGGACAGCGAGGCTGCACTGTGCTCCGTCCCCATGGTTATCCATCACTTCAAGGGGTTTCCCTGAAGGGAAGGAGCCTTTTTTCTGCCACCGTGCCTCAGTCAGCGAGGCCGTTAAGGCCCCACGTTAATGGACTAAGTGGTCTGTCGACTGACGCTGAATGCTCTTCCATCTTCCTCTCTGTTGTTGTCTCACATTATTACTCTCTCTGTACACCGTCTGTCCACCCCTTTTTATTCTGACAGTTCTCTCCTTTCCCCTGCCCCTTTGTCCTTGTTGAACACTTGGGTATTCTTTTTTTTTAAGACAATTTATTTTGCGGTGCAACTTTCACTTATAGTTTAGTAATATTTATCCAGGAGTATAAGTACAGTAGCTTTGTATCTTTTGTAGACTATCTGCCGGTGAGAACGCAGCATTACACTCTGGTGTCGGGTGTTTGGAAAAACATCAGGTTTCTTCATTCGGTTCTGAGCCATTGAGAGTGACCATAGTAATAGTCTGATGGTCCCTAACCGCGGTGACAGACGACCACCTCTGTAGACGGCGGTAGTGCAGGATGGACACACGCAAGACGCAACCCAAGCTCTTCTCTGCGTTTCTCTTTTTCCCTTGGCCCCTCTTCCCATTCCACTGTTGCCATGTGTGCTTATATTATAAGCAAGTTTTGGCTTGTTTTTCTTTTCTGTATAGCTTGTAAATATTGGTACTGTAGTTCCGAAAAACTGTCCCTCCCCCCTCTCCTCTCTCCTCTCTCTCTCTCTCTCTCTCTCTCTTTCCCATCGCACGTTTTCTCCTCAACCCTGTTTTCAACATTTCACTTCAACTGTCTATAAATCACTTGTCGTAACGCAGTGACATGCGCCGGGCCTCGGCCCTCGCCTGTGCCTCCAGCCGGCCGATGGGGATCTCGCTTTTCTCTTTAAAAAGTCTATTTTTCTTTTCGCATAGAGTGATACAACGTATGTCAGTACCTCCGTCACTCGCGCACAATTCTAGATTTTGTCTCGCTGCTCTCTCGTCAATTGGGTATGGCAGGGGTATGCAGCTGCCATACCCTGGGTCCAGGGGGAAAATAAAAGTTACTTTTAAATATAAATCCATGAATGTCTCTTTGTCTATCTGTGCTGGTTATTATGTTGTAAAATTACAGTAAAATAACTACAAATGCAAAATGTAACAAAATGGTCATTTTAACAAGGTATTATAATTATATTCTCCACACTTGTTTTCTCCCCATCTTGACAAAATGGTATATTCCCAGGTTCCGCAGGTCAGCTGCACGGGTGCAATGCATTATTGTTAATTGTGGCAAGTTTACTAACATGCCAAGTTTAGCTGCACTTGAACAACCATTCCAGTATGCCATATCCAGCCCAAGAAACCGTGGACATCTGTGTAAAACTCGTTTTTTTTTTCAGACATTGTGAAAATAGCCGATCTACGTGCTCACAACGCCTCGCAGCGCGAGTTGTTGTGAGCATGTAGATCTGCTATTTTCACAATAGAACCGTGTTATACAAAATGTAATGCCTCTTCTCCATGAGGACCCCATCTTTGCCATACCCTAGCTTTTGCTGAACTGACGCCACAGTCTCTCTCTTTCTCCCCCGGCCAAGTTCCCTCTGCGTTTTTATCCCCTTTTCATGCAAGAGAATGGAATTAGAACGGTGTGTTGCAGTCAGACTGCGCTGCAGTCCTCCTGGCCCGGGCATATTGTTTTCTTTGGCCCGACGCTCTTCAAGTCTGGCAGTCCGGAGGCCCCCCTCTTTTTTCTTTTTTTTTCACGTCTATAAATGGGCCCTTTTCATGAATCCATGAGGGGATTGCTTGATTTTTTAAAGGGATTTAAGAGGACACCGAACTGTACTTGAGTTAGCGGCCCTTAGCGGCCCTGCAGATTTCACACGGTCCATCACGTTGATGCTGATCCGAAGAGTCGGGAGGTCCGCTGGACATTACATTGGCATGGTGTTTATCATGGTGGCTCCGCAAAGTGCTCCGGACGGCAGCAGGGGTTTAGGGAATGAGAGGGGTTTAGGGAATGGCTTCCTGTACGCGAGGGATGGGTGACGGCAGTGGCGTCAGTTCAGAAAAAGTGAAGGTATGGCAACATGACTGGTGTCTTGCACGCGCACGAAGACACCAGTCATGTTGCCATACCTTAGCAACAGGCATGATACATACCCCTGCCATACCCAATTGACGCCCCTGGGTGACAGGAAAGGGGGGGGGGGTGTAGTGGTGGAGAGAGAGTAAGAGAGAGAGAATGGATGAGACGGAGACTGAACAGAGAGAGAGAGAGAGAGCATGGGAGAGAGAGGGGATGAGACAGAGAGGGAGGGAGGGAGAGAGAGAGAGAGAGAGAGAGAGAGAGAGAGAGAGAGAGAGAGAGAGAGAGAGAGAGAGAGAGAGCTGGGATAGCAGAGAGATGAAGTAACATTGAGGTGATGAGGGAATGAGACATATACCGTAGATTATGAAACTTAGAACCAATGTCTTGTTTTAAAATGTTCTTTGAACACTTAAGCACTATACATCATGCATGTGACACATTGTTGTTTGTAGATCTGTTTTTCTTTCTTTTATTTCTTTCTCTTTTTTTTACATTTTGAAATATTTTAGCTTTTGTCCGAAAGATAAGTCCATATAAGTTATCATCAACATAGCATACCGTAACCATACCATCATCAACATACCATACCTACAGCAGCACTAATATCAACATAGCATTATTGTAACGTCAGTAACAACATTGCACTCAGTAAAAGTGCAAACCTTTGCCAACATTGTGCAGTTGTCATGATAAGCAATTTTCACAGCAGATAATAATATATGAATGAGGAATTTTGCCTTCTTTGTCCTAACACAGAGTTACAGAACTGTATGGAACCATTTATTTTAGAACCCTTTCAAGGAACCCTGAGGGTCCCTGAATTCCAAAATAATCATATTTGAACTGGGAACCACCCGCAAATAATCATATTTGAGCTGTAGACCACCCAAAAATAATCATATTTGAGCTGGGGACCACACGAAAACAATCATATTTGAGCTGGGGACCACCCATAATAATCATATTTGAGCTGGGGACCACCCAAAATAATCATAATTTGAACCATGGGGACACCCCCAAAATGATCATATTTGAGCTGGGGACCACCCAAAATAATTTGAACTGGGGACCCTTCACCCTGACAAGCACTTGCAATCATAGGCATAGACCATATTCACACAGCGGCCATCTTGTTAATGAAATGCCACCCCAGTTGCCACCCGGCCCAGTTTCCACCCGGTTTCAATGCAAATTTCAAACATGGCCGCCAGGTGAATATGGTCTATTACAGGGGTCGCGCCATGATCTGGCGGGCCAGAACATAATGAAAGGCTAATTTGAGGAATTCACAGTTAAACAATGTTACTGGAACAGTGCTCCAAGACAGACATCTATGATAAAAAATTAAAAAAAATAGATGTGGAAAAACAAGCTGTTATATGTTCATAATTATTATTCCCTTCTTCTCTGCTGCCAGTAGGCAACAACATCACATCACATACATATAGATATAAGAATGATTCATGATACATCACTTTGCACATCTCACAATGCTGTGCAGCACGACGCCTTGTGAGTTTGTAGATTGAATACTGTGCGCATTCTGCGCAACACTGCTGCACGTCGACAAATTGGTCGTTAGAGAAGTGATCGCAGCTGCTCGGCTACTTGTGCAGAAAGACAGACGGACAGCTAGAAAACGCTAAACATCAGCCTTATCTGCTTCAATTTGGCAAGAGAAATGACACAGGGACACTATCCAAACGCATGGTGCGTTTATAGAGGAATATGGACAGAAAATGTATGCGTTTGTATCCTACCTGGACTCATCATTGGCATCAATGCAAAGCCCCTTTAGAACCACAACAGCTTTGCCGTGACATTTTTGGCTGCTTGAAAGGAAATACATTTAGACAGCACCAAGATGAAGCATGGATTGGCACCTCCAAAGTTAGTTTCCACACACTTTGACCACAGGTAAAAGCTCATAGCTGCAGCAGCAGCAACACCTCCACTGTCACTACACACAGCTGCTGCATGCTGCTTCTCCCATCTCCTCTACCTGTCACATTCACTGTCACTCCCTCTAGTCCCAAAAACGACACAGCTTGTTCTGTATACTGGTGGATTTATTTGCACTCTTGCTGGCAAAGACCCAACTTAAAACTGTTCAACACAAAAGCATAAACAATACACAAACATAAATAATTGCGACCGTCAGTTCGCAGTTTAGTATCAAAACCTCCACCGGCCGTCCGTCCGTCCGTCCGTCCGTCGGTCGGTCACACGTCACACGTCACACCTTTGCCCTGCTCATATCTCCGCATCAGTATGACATCACACTGCTGACATCAGTATGACATCACACCGTACACAAATGACCCTTATATAAGACCGGCATTATCTACCGACAGATTAGTAACAAGATGTCAAAATTGTCTAGGAAGGATGGTGTGAGTCATGCTGGCACCCTTCGCGGCAGGAGGAAGCTGGTGCAATCGACCCCTTGGCTTGTCGGGACCCCTGCCTACTAACGGGGTGGCAGGCTATCACCTCAGACTAGAATCCGTACGGGGTGGCCGGTACCAGCCCATTGACAAGAGAGAGGCCTTGATGTCCCTTTACTCTTTGATGGGGTGGCCAGTTGACTAAGAGTTTCCGTTCGGGCCTTCTCGATATTGTACAGATTTCCACGGGAAATCTGGGGGTGGCTGTTACAAAGACCCTCACTCACCTTCACGTCATGTGGCTAGTCGTTAGGTAGCCATAGTTACACGTTGAAGGTTGAATCTCCAGATATGGAGATAACCAACACATCCCTCCATATATGGAGATAACCGACGAATCTCACTAAGTCTGACCTCACAAGCCCCATATTTGGACACGAACAACATATAACTCCATATATAGAGACATAGCTGCTGACATCAGTATGACATCACACTGCTGACATCAGTATGACATCACACCGTACACAAATGACCCTTATATAAGACCGGCATTATCTACCGACAGATTGTGGAGATAAGCGACCAACGGTCGCTTATCTCCCGATTAGGGAGTCTTACTGGTAGAACTCAAAAAACAAACATTGTACAACATAATGCAATAAGGAATAAAGGAAAATACAAACAAACACACCTCGCTGGCTGCATGTACTACTAAAAAGAATGAATGGTTGTCCAGTCCAAACGTGTGCCCACAGCAAGGTAAGGCAAGCGACAAACAACTGCAGCAAGGTGCAGTGACTCAAACTGCAACAACAAAATCAATAAATCACCAAAACCTTCACAATAAACAACATTGGCTTTGATGACAAAATACATGAACAAATGATCAAACAAATAACGAACCTGTCTCCCGACTCTGTGCTTGCATGGGAGAAGTGAGGAAGTGCTTAGAGCAATCACTTGATCTGCCATACTGAAACTACTACATTTAAAGGCTACCAGGCAATGAGTAAATGATTCATTTCCGGTGAGCAATTCCGGTAGACAATTAAACAAAAACCCATGAAACAAGCGAGCAAGTACATGAAAATAAATTGCAAAAAATACAACAATAATGACGCCAGTTACATTCACTCTCAGCATGAATACGTTGAATAAGCATCTGATCGTTTAGGTGGGAATGCGTTCTCTGTTTGGACATTATAGCTACGATAGGATAGCGTTTATTTGGGACTGTCAGTCCAGTATTGTAAAAAAAAAATCAAACCCAAGTTTGAAGTGAGCGGTGGTGTGTGTGTGTGTGTGTGTGTGTGTGTGTGTGTGTGTGTGTGTGTGTGTGTGCGTGCGCGTGTGCGTGCGCGTGTGTGTTGCTCACCCAGGTGTGTGTGTGTGTGTGTGTGTGTGTGTTGGGCGGGCGGGGGGGGGGGGGGGGGTGCATGTGTGTGTGTGTGTGAGAGAGTGTGAGCCATACTTGCTCACTCAGGCCACCACTGCTATTGCAATTGATGCTCAGGGCAGGCTAGACTCAACAGCACCTATCTGGTCACCCAGGGTACTCAGGCTACATACACCAGAGGCTACAGACACACAGACAGACAGACACACACGCACGGATACACACACGGCCACGCTATGGAGACGGTGTGACCACCGCTCAAAAATAAAAAATAGAAAAATAAAAATAAAAACAATTCTCAAAATAATCTGAAGGACCAGAAATAATTTCCAAGGGGCCAGTTTTGGCCCGCGGGCCGCATATTACCGACCCCTGGTCTATTACATTTAGTTTGACTCGATTCCACCAATACATATTGTGAAAATAGCCCATCTACATTCCCCACAGTCCATCTTGTAGATTGGTTATTTTTTACAATGTTTGCCTCTTTCATGTGTAATATTATTTACCAATTTGACCAATTTGGTATTAAAAGGGTATTAAAAGTATTGTAATTTTAGAAATATGCTGTCCAAAAATGTGTTTTTTTTTAAACGGCCTGATGGTGGCGCTAGAAGAGGGTCATGTGAAAAATCGGGGGCGGAGGTTGTGATTTGCCATCCAATTTGTGTGATTTTATGCCAAAATCTGTAAAGGCAGTGTCCAAAATGTGTTTTGCAAGAATCGGCCTCATGGTGGTGCTAGAAGAGGGGCATGTGAGAGGTTGTGGTTTGGCAGCCAAGGAGTGTGTGCAAAGTTTGGATCGGGGCAACGGTGGTGGAGATATGAGTAGGGCAAAAGTGTGACGTGTGACAGACAGACAGACTGACAGACTGACTGACAGACTGACAGACTGACAAACTGACAGACTGACAGACTGACAGACGTGGAGGTTTTGATAGTAACTGCGACCTGACGGTCGCAATAATAACATCAACAGTGCAAACACCGTCTTATGCCCGATTTATACTTGGTTGGACATCATATCTCACACTGATAATAGCTGATCTACAAGCTCACAATGCGTCACAGCACGTCACAGTGTGAGCTTGCATGTCGGCTATTTTAAATGGGAGACACCGGCAAATTGGGCATAGCAGAACTACTCTGTAGCTTGTAGATCTGTATCTTATAGAGCTTGCAGATCTTGTGTGTTCCGTACAAGACGCAATGTGCATGTAATTATAAATCAGGCTTCAGCAGCACTAATGAGGTTGGAAGTGTTAAAGCGTCACAAGCCACATTTCTTGTTGGGATCATCTGGGGCCAGATTTGCTTCCAAGATGAGCATGCGGTACACAGCAGGCCGTTGCTTTTAAGAGGTGGTGCCACAGTTGTGTACTTTATTCTGTTTTGTATGTGTCTATGGAGTTAACATTACTCTAATAGACCACCAGGTGTGGTTATAATGTGCACATTTGCCTTCCCTGTGTATTTTTGGTTACTTCCTGAAAGCTGAAAGCCTCTGAGTCAAAAGGCCCAACTGAAAAACACTAAACTCATCCCCTCCCCTTTTCCCTTACACCCAACACTATGGGTGTGGCTAACCTCAGCTGGGTCACCACCCAACTAACCTCGCCCACCAGGCTTTCTCTTCTGGTGTTCGTTCACAACAGGCCGTTTGGTTTCCGCCTAAAGCGCAGAAACCACTAGAAGAAGCGGCGTCGCTTTGATTTGGTTCCCCCCGTTTGTTTCCCCAATCTCTATTAAAATGCTCGAGTAGCCTAGTGTAGTCTTGCCAGTCGCTACGAGTTGGACTAAAAGATGCATATACCAAACTCATTTTTCAAAAGCAAAACTACTCCGCATCAAGGAGTTTATTAGGTAGGCCCTAAAAGTATGTCCTTGAGCGCACGGGAATTATTTTGGGTTAAAACTGTTTCCGGTGGATAGTTCCGGCCAAATTGTAGTCCTTTCTTTGAGTACTACAACATGACGTGTTGTGGTTTCCGCTACAGACCGGTTACAAGCCCAAAAGGTGAAGTGATCCCGACTACCACCCTACTGACAACCATGCATACTTAATGAACTGGTGGGTGTGGTCACATAAAAACATAATTTTAACTCTTTCTGTACTCTTTTTTTGGAAAAGATCTTCTAGTATAATTATAACACCTGATCATCATGCTTTAGGGGGGACACGCTTGTAGATCTGCTATTTACTGAGCGCGACACGGGCACGCAGCAGAGTACAACCCATTTTGGCTTGAGGCCGTTTCTTAAAAAAACAGCATCTAAATCCTGACGAAGTTTTCTAAAAAACTTGAAATATTTATTCAAAAATCACACCAGTGCTAAGTGAGCAATGGTATCAAACACGACACACGTGCATACCAATGTTTCCTGTTGAGACTGGCACATTTCACCCAGGTTTCTTTTCATCTAACTCACATCACTTTGTCTGCTGACCTCACTCAGCAATAAAATAAACAAAAATTAAAATAAAACAATTCACAGGAGGCAAGCAGTGATCACCCCATGATGTGCACTGCAATGTAGTTTGAAATGCATTACATTGCAGGAGCTATTTGAGAGTGAAAAAATAAGAAGACACATGTGACATGTGGGATCTGGGCAGCTTGCCCCATTGTAAGGGGATTTTATAAGATATTTGACCAATCTGCGAAGTAAATCGTTTCCAAGAAATTTCTTCACCAATGTGTTTCTAAAGGTGTGTATTAATATGTACTAAAAGGTTGAAATTCAACTCCCGGGGGAAACCTCATAAAAAAACTGATTTGTGTTTGTGTCCCATTAATTTACTATAGGCCTACAGGAAAGAAATACAAAAAATAAATCTGGTTTAAGCAGCATGTGAGGGGTCAAACTAGGGGTTTTTCATGATGCTGAATCCATTGCAAGCATTTGTTTTGCACGAAAAACATTCCATGGGCGACAAATGGCCCCCACAAAACGTCGTTTTGTGGGTCTGATTTTAGCCCAAGTACTTAAAGCAAATGTATTTTTTGTATTTGTTCCTGTATAGTAAAGTTAATGGGAACAAACACAAATAATTTTTTGGAGCGGTGAAAGCGCTCCCAATAGACAGGTATGTCCGTGGGTATGTCCCTGGGTGGGTGGCTGGGTGGCTGGCTGGGTGGCTGGCTGGCTGGCTTGCTGGCTGGCCGTGTCCGTAGCCTGGCAATACCTTGAGTGGCCACACACAACACACTAGTTAAAGGAGGGGCGCTGTTTTGTGCAGGCCAGGCACACTCACCACTCACTCACAGGCACAGTTTACAGTTTACAGTTTAGGCATTTAGCAACACACACAGGGTATAGCTGCTCAGATTCACCGCTCCACTTCGAACCGAGGTTTGATTTTTTTATGAGGTTTCCCCCGGGAGTTGAATTTCAACCTTTTAGTAAATATTATTACACACCTTTAGAAACACATTGGTGAAGAAATTTCTTGGTAACGATTTACTTCGCAGATTTTCTTATGTTCCCCTTACTACCAGGAAATGTGCCAATCTCAACAGGGAACAATGGTATCTACACTACTTGTATTGGCCGTTCTGTCCGTGACATCAGCTGTGGTGATGTCGGTCTCTGCGTACTTTCTATGACGTTAGTCCCGTGTGACGTTAGTCCCGTGTGACGTTAGTCTCGTGTGACGTTAGTCCCGTGTGACGTTAGTCTCGTGTGACGTTAGTCCCGTGCACATACGGGCAGACACACATTATGGTCACTCATACGCACACTCATACATACTGTACATAGGGACCTACATAAAAGCCAGACATACGAGCCGTTAACCCTGCTCAAAAATGACAAAAAGAGTTGCTACAGCATACTGTATACCAAGGGTCTTCAATAGGGGGTCCGCGACCCCTTTCTTTATATATTAACCACTTGAACCCTAGCGTCCAAATTCGGAGAACTTTAGCCAACAATAGCATTCTCAGAACTTTAGCCAACAATAGCAGATCTACAAGCTCACAACGCCTCGCACTCTGAGAAGCTCACAACGCCTCGCACTCTGATGCGTTGTGAGCTTGTAGATCTACATTTTTTTGGCAAAGAGGTTTGGTTTAAAGGGGTAAAAATGGCAGGCTAAGTACAGAGGGAAAGGTCTTGGGTGTTTCTCCCCTTTAAGCATTGACGGTTCAGGTGGTTAAATATCTGAAAACACACATTGACATGAATCAAAGAACACACTGATGATCGTGCTGTCAAACAATGAAACTACTGTATATGGAATGTATGAAAAAGCTGTGGGGGTCCTCTCTTTCTCTCAACCAAGGGGTCCTTGGCCTGAAAACGCTGAACTGTACACAGCAACAAGAACCCGTCCTACGTGGGATCACTGAGGCTTTAGGAGAAGAGGGGAAGCCCTGTGTCCCGGTTGACTCTTCGAGGGGGGACTCTTCCATCCATGTGTGTGACAGCTAGAAGCCACATGCGGCCCCCCGCCTCGCGGCTTTGATCTGCGCCCGTCTGTCAGCGTGTCACATGGCTTCAGGCTGGAGGGGAGGGGCGTGGACAGGGGCGTCGCACCAAATTCTGGGCCCTGGGTACTTATATCGAAAAATAGCAGTTATACAAGCTCACAGCACGGCACCGAGCTGCACTGCGAGCTTGTACATCTGCTATTTTTTGAAAAATCGTGAACATTCGTGCAAGAAAAAACCTATGTTTCCATGTCAGTGGTGCTCAAACTTTTTCATGTGAAGAATCCCCAAAATGATGATCTCAAGATATTTAGTTCCAGGGACCCCCCAGAAGCAACATTTTAAAAACTACATATATTCAAAGATTTGCACACATTTTCACAACGTTTCAAAAAATAGCAGATCTACAAGCTCGCAGCGCTGTACTCGGTGCCGTGCTGCGAGCTTGTAGATCTGCTATTTTTCAATAGCTAAAGTATAAAATAATGAAGGCCCCTCCACCCTTGTGACGCCCCTGGGCATGGATGCAGGCAGGGGGATTCACTGGGAACCCTACGCCACTAATCCCTGTTTGTTTTAATCCATTTAAGCCCGGGATCACGCATTATGACACATTATCCCTTTAACCATTGTTTTATGCTTTATTTTTTATATATCATTTTTATCCCACGATGTTGTAACCCATTTTCTGACCCAGTGCCAATTGCCTGACCTGTAATCCTGGTTTCTGCTCTCCCTCTGCCACGCCTGGGGAGCCCCGGCTGGCCAGGGGGAGGCGGTATAGAAACCAGGATTACTGCATGTTTTTGTGAGGGTATCGACAAGGAGACACAGGGAGAACATGCAAACTCCACACAGAAAGGCCCTTTCGCCAACCCCACCTAGGGTGTGGGCACTGATGACGCGGAGGGAGGAACACGCCCCCAGCGCACACAGCGTCCTCTGGCGGGGATATCGAACCCGGGACCTTCTAGCTGTGAGGCGACACCAACTGCGCCACCTTGCCCCCTGTTATTTTATACTTTAACTATTAAAAAATAGTAGATTTAGATCTGCTATTTTTGAAAAATCGTGAACATTTGTGCAAGTCTTTGAATATCTTTGGACCCTATTCTTCTAAATTCTTCTTCTAAATCAGTGGGTCTCAAACCTTTTCATGTGAAGGACCCTCAAAATGTCATGTCACCCCATCTCAAAATGTTTAGTTCCAGGGACCCTGAGAAGCAAATATTTGAGTTACACATGTTTGCTTTTAAAAAGATATATTCAAAGATTTGTAAAAAAAATTATATATATACAGTATATCGTTGTTGTCGCGTGGAAACCTTGTATGTCCAAAACCGTTCGTTTTGCATTTATCATTTTAAAAATGATTTAAACAAGTGAAAACAGCAGATCTACAAGCACACTACTTTTGTGCGACGGCCTTGTATGATGAAGCAGGGCTTTACTGTGTGAAAGAATTACAAATTTGAAACTTGGAGATACGAGGCTTCTGCCAGACAGTGACGATATATACAGTAGATTTTTCTTTATAGCAGATCTACAAGCTCGCAGCGCTGTGAGCTTGTAGATCTGCTATGTTTAACATAATGGTTAAAGTGGTTCTGGGTTTTAATGGCTTATAGAAGAAAAACAACACAAGACCGGGCTCCCTTTTTATGTTGCAGGGGAGACAGCTCTGATGGGACTTGAACCCACGCCAGCATGGGCACGTGTTGAATATCTGGAGTTGTGTGCACGCACACACACACACATGCACATACACGCACACGCACAGCGCGAGCGCACGTCCACAGTGTTGTCAGCAAGCCAACTGTGACATAACTGTAGCAAATTTTTGGGTTCTGACTGACTTATTTCTGTAATTACAGTATTCTTACCACACACACACACACACACACACACACACACACACACACACACACACACACACACACACACACACACACACACACACACAGAGTGTGCAGGGGCGTCACAAGGGAGGGGAAAGTGGGTTCCTAGGGCCCAAGGTGGAGGGGCCTGTTATTGAAAAAATAGCAGATATACAAGCTCACAGCCGCACTGCGAGCTTGTAGATCTGCTATTTTTTAAAAGTTGTGAAAATGGGTGCAAATCTTTGAATAAGTGTACTTTTTAAGTGAACATTTGTAACTCAAATGTTGCTTCTGGGGGGTCCCTGGAACTAAATATTTTGAGATGGGGTCCGTGGCCAAATACATATCATTTTGGGGGGGTCCTTCACATGAAAAGGTTTGAGCACCACTGACATAGAAACGTAAGTTTTTCAAAAAAACATAGAAGGATTTGAAATATTCAGACTCATTTCACGATTTTTCAAAAACAGCAGCCGCGCTGCGGACTTGTATATCTGCTATTTTTCACTATAAAGCACAAACTGTGAGTGAATCCTTGTACCCAGGGCGCAGAATTTGGTGCCCTGAGAGAGAGAGAGAGAGAGAGAGAGAGAGTGTGTGTGTGTGTGTGTGTGTGTGTGTGTGTGTGTGTGTGTGTGTGTGTGTGTGTGTGTGTGTGTGTGTGGTGTGTGTGTGTGTGTGTGTGTGTGTGTGTGTGTGTGTGCGTGCGTGCGCGCGCGCGCGCGTGCGTGCGTGCGTGTGTGTGTGTGTGTGTGTGTGTGGTGTGTGTGTGTGTGTGTGTGTGTGTGTGTGTGTGTGTGGTGACCCTGTCTTGAACCTGATGATATAAAGTACTTGGAAAAGGCTGCGGTGACCTGAGAGGGAGACGCTATCGAACCACAGTGAACTCTCACCCTCTCTGATCTCCCATCCTCTCTTGACCTCTTCTCTCTCTCTGTCTGTCTGTGTCTCTCTCTCTCTCTCTCTCTCTCTCTCTCTCTCTCTCTCTCTCTCTCTCTCTCTCAGGCACGTGCACACACAGACATCAAAGGGGGCTTGAGCCCTTTTAAACCGTCTGTAAAGAACTGCCCTCTCCAGACCATGAATGCAGTTTTTACTATGGTGAAAGAAATCCAAATGCCCTCTTTCCATGCCATACCTGGCAGCATTTAAGAGAATTGCCTTGTCCAAACTCTCCTGAACTTGAATGCAGCGTCTTATGTTGAAAGAATTGTCCTCTCTGTGTAGAAATCCACGCCGTTACGCCACATCTCCAGTATTGATTTGATTACACTTAGTTCAGTGTGGTAGCAATCACCGAAAATAGCCGACCTCTAAGCTCACAACGCGTTGTGCTGCGACGCGTTGTGAGCTTGGAGGTCGGCTACTTTCGATATCTTCACCAAAAGGCCTTTTAGACATTTCAGCCCCTGCCTCTCTAACATTCTCTGCACGTCACTGCTCTCTCTCTCTTCTCTCTCTCTCTCTCTCTCTCTCTCTCTCTCTCTCTCTCTCTCTCTCTCTCTCTCCCCCCCCCTCTCTCTCTTTCTCTCTCCCCCTCTCTCTCTCTCTCTCCCCCCCCCCCCCCCCCCCTCTCTCTCTCTCTCTCTCTGTCTATTCACAAAAGGACACCATAACTCCTTGGCTGCCTCCTTGTCTGTCAGCGTGCCTCGCTGTCTGTGTTCATCTGGCTTGTCCGTCCGTCTGCCTATTTACTCTGTATGTCTGTCCGCCTGTCTGTCTGTCCGTCTGTCTGTCTGTCTGTCTGTCTTGTCTGTGTGTGGAGCATGTGTTAAGGAGTGAAGTCAGTCTGCTGCCCGGAGCCAAAACACCTCTCACTGCGACATTTGATATCGCCATTTCAAGTTACCCCGGGAGGGATGTGAGTGCGCGTGTCTGTCTGTGTGTGTGTGTGTGTGTGTGTGTGTGTGTGTGTGTGTGTGTGTGTGTGTGTGTGTGTGTGTGTGTGTGTGTGTGTGTGTGTGTGTGTGTGTGTGTGTGTGTGCGCGGGCGCGTGCGCATGCCGGGGGACTCAGCCCCGACGTGTATTTTCAATGAACGTCAATGTCAGCGGTGTCACAGAGCTGGAGGCTCGGAGGGAGTGAAACCTTACCAGTGTTTACGTAATTATTAGTTCAAACTGTGAGCTTAAAGCTGCTGGCTTTTTCCTGCTGCTTCTCCCCGGTATGAGACTGTCGTTGTGTGTTCTCCTCATCCCATGAACTGGACAGAGACGCCTCACAGTTACACAGTAGACCAGGGGTCTTCAACGTTTTCAGGCCAAGGACCCCTTAGTTGAGAGAGAGATGAAGCAGGGACCCCCACAACCTTTTCATAGATTCCATATAGTTTCATTGTTTGACAGCACAATTATCAGTGTATTTTGGATTCATGTCAATTTGTGTTTTCAGATATTTAACCACTTGAACCGTCAATACTTAATAAACTTGACCTTTCACTCTGCTCCTTTTCCCCTCTACACCAAAGCCCTTTGCCGAAAATAGCCGATCTACAAGCTCACAACGCCTCACGCTACGAGGCGTTGTGAGCTTGTAGATCTGCTATTTTTGGCAAGAGTTCTCAGAATATGGACGCTAGGGGTTCAAGTGGTTAATAAAACAAAGGAGAAAAAAAGTTTCTATCACACAAAGATTTGGAAGACCCCCTGTAGTAACCCTGAGGACCCCCTGGGGGTCCCGGACCCCCTGTTGAAGACCCCTGCAATAGACATTGTGTGTCAAGAAAACAGAGGAAGATGTAACTGCATGAAGTTCTTTGGACGACAACGTGGGTTCGATGCCGGGCACCACCAACTCAAGGGGAGCACACACTGGACGTGGGCGGCTGCGCAGCGTTGCGTCGTGGTATCGACGCACGTGAAGTGCCGCGTGGTAACCCCAACTGGATGCAACGTGCTGCCACACAACACCTCCATTTCCCCCGGAGGGGAGAACCATGGGAGAACATGTTCACCGCGCGTCAACGCTGGAAAAAATAGAACAGCTGCGTATCGGCGCGGCAGGCGAGGCGGCAGACCCGCGGCAGACCGCGTCTGCCGCCGCCGGTGTGGGTTAGTTCATTGAAAATAATGGGGCTGTATGTTTTGACACGCCGCTTCTGCGGCACCTCCGCGTCCGGTGTGTGTTCCACTTCAGTGTATCAGTAGCAAGGCTTGGTTGTAGCAAGTCATGGGCTAAGTTGGTGGTTCTCAACCTGTGGGTCGGGAAAATGATTTTGGGGGGTCCCCAGATGATTAACTTAATGTGCAACATTGTTTTCTCACTCAACAGTAAACAAACCAGCATAAAGTTTAAGTGTATAGAGGGTATGCACATTTCTAATGTGACAATCTAAGGCTGATAGATACAAATTGCATTTTAATATGTAATACTGTGTATGTGTGTGTCTGTCTCTCTCTCTTTGGCTGCTAACAATACAACAAACTTCACTCTCGTGATGACCAGTTAAATGGTCCCCGCAATGTCTATCAAATTCTACCGTCGCGATGCTATAGAGCAGGGGTGTCCAAAGTGCGGCCCGGGGGCCAAATGCGGCCCGATGACAAATTTTATGAGGCCCGCAGCTTCATTCCTAAATTGTACTATAAACAGCCCGCCAGCACCATAAAAAGTTTTTATTTTATAGAATAATGTGTCAGGATTCCTTGTTCCCTGGCTATTTTATAGTATTTTTTTACGTTGCACGTCTGGTTACATTTGGTAATGTGAGTCACACACCTGACAAAAGACAATTGATATTAAAATAATATTGATGATAGTTAAATACAATATTGTAATTGCGACTCATACTGTATGTGACTTTATTATGGTCAGGAGATAGTCGGCCCGAGGGTGTTTAATATGTTCTAATGTGGCCCCCTTTGAAAAAAGTTTGGACACCCCTGCTATAGAGTATAGAGCGCGGACTATAGCCAACACCAACTCGGGACTCCTGAGTCGATGATCGCCTCACCCGCCTGTCTATAGTATCCAGTATTGTAAGGTAACTATAAGTACTGTACGTCTGCTATTTTCAAACATTTTGTACTTTTACTTTTGGTACTTTAAGTACATTTTGATGCCAATACTTTCATACATTTACTCAAGTACATTTTGAATTCCAGACATTTACTTTAACGGAGTACGTCTACATTGCAGTATTGATACTTGATACTTTTACAAAATGTGAGTACTTTTTCCACCACGGATAGTATCAGTGTCTAGACCTGCAGGGTTTCTAGTTTTGTTGTCGCGCAGCAGTGTGTCGACTAGGGTATTAACGAAAAAGTCGACTTCATTACACAAGTCGACTCCTACCAGAGAAAGTCAAAAGTCAAAGTTGAAAAAAAAGCTTTCTTTTGTGAAAATAGCAGATCGACATGTGAGCATGTAGATCGGCTATTTTCACAATTTATGCCTCTATATTGACAATTTGGACAATGTTTAATTTGCCATTTTAGAGGTATTAAAAAGTCCTTAAATTGGCACTTTAGAAATGTGAAGATACCCTCTAAACACTTAAACTCCCTGGAACTAAATATTTTGAGATGGGGGTCCGTGACCAAATACAGATTATTTTGGGGGTCCCTCACATGAAAACGTTTGAGCACCACTGACATACTGTATAAACATTTCAAAAAACCTTAAGGATTTGAAATATTCAATGACACACATTTTCAATAAAAAAAGCCTGATTTCAGACTCTGCGCTGAGCGTCTGCTCAGAGAGTGGGCGGGTCTATGGGCTGGAGCCAAGCAACGGCACTCGGTGAGCTTGTATTAGCCTAGCTGCAGCTATACCATACCATCATCCACCCATGTTAAAACAAGGAGGGAATGATACTGCAGTTAGTTAGCTAGATGCATTAGTATCTAGGCTGGTTATACCAGGCTAAGCTTGTATATCTGCTATTTTTCAATAGTTAAAGGACAACTTTTTTTTTTTTTACAAGGGTTCATATTTTAGATTTTAAAATGTTTTCATTTACTTCTTTCTACCATTTTAGTGATTTTAACAATTTTGATTTGCATGCAGGTTGGGTGCATGCATGCAAGTGGCTAAATATGTATTTTTAGACACAATAAGCCCATTCCCAAGAAGCACTGCAATCTTTCGTGGGCAGATGTGACTTATGGGGGCTGGTGTAAATAGTAACATTTCCGGGAAAGTAAGACATTTCCGGGTTATTGTGTCTAAAAATACATATTTAGCCGCTTGTACGCATGCCCCCAACCACTGAAATCAAAATACAAAAATCGCTAAAACATTAGAAAGCAGTAAATGAAAACATTTTAACATTTTCTTTTCTCTAATCTAAAATATGAACCCTTGTTGTAAAAAAAAGTTGTCCTTTAAAGCACAAAATAATGCGTTCCCAGTCTAAATGGGTTAAACCCTCTATGAAGAACATTCATGGGGGGCCCGCAGTGATGTACCCAGGGCCCAGAATTTGGTGTGACACCCCTGGCCATTGGTAGCATTCTTGTCTAGACTAGATGTTTAGACTAGACTAGATTCTTGTCTAGACTAGATGTTTAGACTAGACTAGATTCTTGTCTAGACTAGATGTTTAGACTAGACTAGATTCTTGTCTAGACTAGATGCCATCCATTCTTGTCTAGACTAGATGTCTAGACTAGATGTCTTGTCTAGACTAGATGCCATCCAAGGGGTTTTCCTGCTGTACTGTGAGTGTTCATGTCTTGGCCCCATACAGCAGCACTGGCTCCAGTCCAAGTTGCCTATTATTATTACCCTTATTAATAATAATAATTATTGCGACCGAAGGTCGCAGTATACCATGACAAATGTCGTAGCTTGTCCGTCCTTCCATCTTTCAGTCAGTACAGGAAGTGATGTCACGTGACATCACCTCATCATAGATCAAAACCCTGGATATCCATACTGTCACTGTGACACCACAGGTGATATCACAGTGACAGTCCATATATGGGTATCCCTTTTATGCCCATATATGAAGATCCCTGATGTCCTTGTTAAATATCACTGGCCAGATGGCTGGGCATAAAATATATTGTATGTATATGGATGCATATTATTATTAATAAAGGATAAAATAAAATAAAAAGTCCATATATGGTCATTCCCAGAAACAAAATCCCTTTTATGCCCATATATGGAGATTTCTGATGTCATCAATCCCAGGCCGAAAACATTAATATTAAGTACATATATGTTATATGGATATATATTAATAAAGGATAAAATAAATAAAATGTCCATATACAGTATGGGCATTCCCAGATGATGCCCTGTTGGGTACCCCCTTATGCCCATATATGGAGATCCCGGCATCAAACCCAGGCCCTGACTTGCCAAGGCCCTGCTTGGCTTTACTAATTAACAAGTTTTATGCCCATATATGGAGAATCCAATATTATCAATATTAAGGACATTATTAAGGATATTACGTTATCAATATTAAGGACATATCTGGGAATGCCCATATTTGGTAATGCCCATATATGGGCATGTTTTGACATAACATTGTTGACTATCATGCAAGGGTTTCCATATATGAGTATCTGGTCCCATATACATCACTGGCCAGATGGCCAAGAATTGGCGGTTACATGTCACCCTGAGGTGTCATACTAGTTATTATTGTTATTATTATCATCATCATTATTAGAATAGGGACATTAGGGATGTGGTTAAGCTGAATTTATATCCATCTTTGTTGACAAGAACCGAGCAAGAAAAGCTTGAAAACCGGTTGTTGTCGGCAAGCCAACGCTGTCATACTATTGGAGCAAATGAAAAGAGGGACGATGGGACGATAACGAATAATAAAGAAAGCGTGATCCTGGGCTCCATTTGCTTCTGCGCGCCCGCATCTCGCTTTCTTCTTTATATGAAACGAGGCTTTAGAGAAATTGCCGTTGACATTGTTATTGTTGCTACTGCAGACATTTTTATCTGGAGACATCGTCCTTCCCCTGCCAGGTTAGAGCAGCACTAACCCAACACGCTGTTTGCTTATTAATACCATCTGGCTATGCAAAGTGCATGTACAGAAGGGAAGGAGCGTGCACGGGCTAGCGCGCACACACCTAGCGATAATGTACAAAACACAGACATAGTAGTCCGACGGACGCACCATTAGAGCACGAATGCACACACGCACGCACACACACACGTACTGGATCAGGTTTCCTCTTGTGTGTGTTTGTGGTTGGTCGTGGTGGTCTCTCTCTATGTGTGTGTGTGTGTGTGTGTGTGTGTGTGTGTGTGTGTGTGTGTGTGTGTGTGCGCGCGTGTGCGTGCGTGTCCGTGTCCGTGTGTGTGTGTGTGTGTGTGTGTGTGTGTGTGTGTGTGTGTGTGTGTGTGTGTGTGTGTGTGTGCGTGTGTGTGTGTGTGTGTGTGTATGTGTGTGTGTGTGTGTGTGTCAGTGGTGGAAGGTAACTAAGTACATGTACCTAAGTATAATTCTGCATGAGGTATCTACTTCACTTGAGTATTTCCAATTTCCAATACTTTTACTTCTACTCCACTACATCTCAGGTCCAAATATTGTACTTTTACTGAACTACAATTATTTGTCAACTTTAGTTACTAGCTACTCTGCAGGTATATATTATAATATCATAAAACATACATTAAGCACTTTAGCCCTATTTTATACCTCGGATATTTGAAAATAGCAGATCTAGCTTGTAGATCGGCTATTTTCAAACATTTTGTACTTTTACTTTTGGTAGGAACTTTAAAGGGGGGCTGTCACCTAAAGGGTTACTGTCACTTTAAGAATCACCTTAAAAAACAAGTTAATATTTTTATATTTTTGTCTGTATAGCCTGACTGTAATATGACTACTTACTGTACTGGTCAGCTGTTGTTGGGGGGCGAGGGGCAGATTACACGGTGACATGAGCTTCAGACTGTTTCAGACCGTTTTCAGAGAAGCTCATGTCACAGTGTAATCTGCCCCTCAACCCCTTTAGGTGACAGTACCTAACCCTAACCCTAACCCTTTAAGTAATTTTTATTCAAGTACATTTTGATTTCTGGACTTTTACTTGTAACAGAGTATACATCTACGTTGCAGTATTGATACTTTTAAAGAAGTATTTCCACCACTGGTGTTTGTAGGTGTGTCTGACGGGCTTCCAGGAGCGCAGGAAGTGTGTTTGTGTGGTAACGCGTCATTTTAACATCCATATCTGATGGTGGTGTTCTCCTGGGCCTGTAGTGAAGCTCTACGCATGGCTGGGAATGCTCCGTAGGCTCACAATGAACTGATAGTTCTAGGTGTACTTTAAGTTGGTCCGTTGCCGTGTGTGTGTCCGTGCGATGAAGTGTGTGTGAGTGAGAATGAGAGAGTGCGTTGAGCTCCGGTTACACACACACACACACACACACACACACACACACACACACACACACACACACACACACGCACGCACACACACGCACGCACACGCACGCACGCGTGCGCTCAAGCATATCGTCAATGTCGGGCAGAAACCTCGTATCTCCAAGTTTCAGATTTGTACGTTTTTTTCGCAAAGCAAAGCCCTGCTTCATCGTACAAGGCCGTCGCACAAAAGTAGTGAAAACAGCAGATCTACAAGCACACAACGCCTTGCGGTGCGAGCCGTTGTGTGCGTTGTGTTTTCACTAGTTTAGTAAAACATTTTAAATGATAAAAACGAACGACGACGACGATATTGTACACACACCGACACGCACACGAGTCGGGCAGGTTAGCAAGAGGCTTTAGCGTTAGCGGCCAAAAGACCACCCCTAGCTAACCGCTAACGCTAACCGGTCTGTCCCCCCCGTCTTGGTACCCATTCTTCTGCTTTATTTCATCGTGAAAAGTTTTATGCGTGGAAAAATAACAAGGGGCCGCGCCAAGTGGCTCAGCGGCCCAGAGAAAAAGGCAGAGCGGGGCAAAAAAAGGATCTCAAGATGGGGGGATGAAACAAAGGGCTTCTGTTATTTCTAAATCAATGTTAATTTGTGACTTGGCGGACCCTGGCTCCAGGGAAGTTTGTGGTTTAAAAAAAAGAAACAAGTCGGATTATTTTGTTCATGTTACCATTTGAGACCTAGGATTGTTTGTGTGTGCGTGTGTGTGTGTGTGTGTGTGTGTGTGTGTGTGTGTGTGCGTGTGTGTGTGCGCGCGCTTGTGAACCTCGTGGTCTGGACCACAGCATTCTGATTATAAACCACCCATGAAAACGATGTTTGCACCAAAAATGTCCTTCACAAGACCTTTGAAGGATGAACCCCCTTGTATAGGCCTACAAGTTAACGTTTCACAGGTGAGGGTCTCTCCCTCCTCTCTCTCTCTCTCTCTCTCTCTCTCTCTCTCTCTCTCTCTCTCTCTCTCTCTCTCTCTCCCCCCCTCCTTCTCTTTCTCCTTCTCCTGTTTTCATCGTCTACCGAATCACTCCGTTTTCTTTGTCTGTTATAGATCTCTGATGTTCTGCTTTCTCACTCTTCCACCAAACTCTTGCTCTTTTAACCCCCCCTGTCTTCCTCCTTTTTTCTCTTCTTCTGTCTCTCCTTCTCACTCATCTCTTCTTTCCTCTCATCCGTTCTCTCTCTCTCTTATTCTTCTCTTCCATGGCAGCTGCCATGTCTTGGCTACAGGGGGAAACAAATACAATGTACTTCTTAAAACAAATTCATTATCGTCACTGTCAGGCAGAAACCTCGTATCTCCAAATTTGTACATTTCTTCGCAAAGTAAAGCACTGCTTCGATCATATGGCCGTTGTGTGCTTGTAGATCGGCTGTTTTCACTAGTTTAAATCATTTTAGAAATGATAAATACAAAACTAACGGTTTTGGACATACAAGGTTTCCACCCGACAACGACGTCATGCCCGTTGCTAAGGTATGGCAACATGACTGGTGACAGCAGTCATGTTGCCATACCTTAGCTTTTGCTGAACTGATGCCACTGTGCTCCCTCTCTCTCTCTCTCTCTCTCTCTCTCTCTCTCTCTCTCTCTCTCTCTCTCTCTCTCTCTCTCTCTCTCTCTCTCTCTCCCCCTCCATCTCCATATGTTGGCAGTAAATACATCACAGGGTGACACGGTGTCACCGGAAGCGCCGCTAACCGAGGCCCCGAAAGCGATCGCGTCGACGTCACCTGAGTCCAAAAGGAGCTCCGTTTCCAGGAAGGGCTGCGGCTGCGCTGCTGGTTGCGTGTGTCTCACAGGCCCAGGCCTGGACTTGATTGGGGAGGCAATCTGAGGAGGAGGCGGCGAATTTGTCATCATTTGGGTGACAAGTTGCCTGACTGACTTGCACCCGGCCTGACCTCCCCGTCGCTGCTTTGAAGGAGAGATGTGTGTGTGTGTGTGTGTGTGTGCTGTGCATGCCTGTGTGTGTGTGTGTGTGTGTGTGTGCGTGCGTGCGTGCGTGCGTGCGTGCGTGCGTGCGTGCGTGTGTGCGTGCGCCTGTCTTTGTTTAACGAGAGGGAAGGATGGAATGGGTGCAAACGGCAACAAAGGCAAAGGAAGGGGAAAAGCAGATGGAAACAGTCAAAGGTGCCTCTAACAGGTGCGAGGAACTACAAATCTCAACACGGTAGACTGTATTGAGGATGGCTTAATATCATTATTATTAATGAGTAATAATGACTCATTTCTCTGTAGTTTTTACAACATGCTTCATAACAGCATCAAAGATAAAAAGGACACTGTACAAGAAATGAAGCATAGCGTTAGTTTATGCAGGACATGTGAGTCTGGCCCGCCTCAGCCGTAATCAGCTGTCAGTCAGATAGTCAGGGGTTATTAATAAAACCTATAGGAATACATTCCTTACCAAACAATTTCTTCACCAATGTAAAGGTGTCTAGTAACATATCTAACAAATATTGAAATTCAACATCCCTAGGAGAATCTTTGACAGCTAGGGTAAATGTTCTCATTAAAAAGATACTCCCAAAAAATATGCTTTAAGTAGCATGTGAGGGGAATAACTAGGTGTTTTTTAATGATTCTGAATCCATTGCAAGCATTTGTTTTGCATGACAAAAAAAACAGCCCCAAAAAACGATGGTTTAGTGATGAGTCATCACTTTTCACAGTTGCACATGGATTTTTGTCCCAAGGAATGTTTTTCATGCAAAACTAATGTTTGCAGTGGATTCAGAATAATTAAAAATACCTAGTTAGACCACTCACATGCTACTCAAAGCATATTTTTTGGGAGTCATTTTGTCCCTTATAGTACAGTGTATAGTAAGAGAATGAGGCCCAGAATTACCCTAGCTGTCAAAGATTCTCCTAGGGATGTTGAATCTCAATCTTTGTTAGATATGCTACTAGACACCTTTAGGAACACATTGGTGAAGAAATCGTTTGGTAAGGAATGTATTCCCAGCTTTGACACGTATTCTGATAATATTCCCTGACTAAGATCCTTTCCTACTCCTCATTCACAGATCTGCTGATCATTACATCACTCTGTCTAATCCAATCAGAGCTCTCGCTCAGTACAGGAGGGCTCCTTTAAATACGGCTTGCATTCACTCTGCTCGTCTTTAATCAGAAGATTTAGATCTGCTGCCGCTGAGCTGCCTCCTCCACCTCCAGAGTCTGGCATAGGTTCAAATACTTGTGATTTATGTACTGATTCAAGCTAATGTGCCAATGTATTGCTATTGTACTACTATTGTATCCCCATGGGGGGTTTTGATTAAATTTCACCGATTTAGCTTAGCACGCATGCGTGTACAAAATTCAGGGAACTCTCCTAACACAGAGCCCTTTCAGTCAGAGTGTTTCGTGCATAAATTGTGCACTTGATATGATAAAAGCATGAAATTTGGCACACAGTTAGAACTTGCCATGAACATTATTGGCTATAGGGACAGACAGATTTGTCTTGGGAAACTTGTGGGAGCCAATCAAAGTTGGGCTCTCATAGACTTTTCTATACAGTAAAATAATACAAAAAATAAATAAGCTTTAAGTAGCATGTGAGGGGTCAAACTAGGGTTTTTTCGGGATTCTGAATCCAATGCAAGCATTTGTTTTGAACGAAAAACATTCCTTTCCGAAACACAGCACCCACAAAACTGTGAAAAGTGACGACTCATCACTAAACCATAGTTTTATGGGGGCCGTTTTTAGCCCAAGGAATGTTTGTTGTGCAAAACAAATGCTTGCATTGATTTAGAATCATGAAAAACCCCTAGTTTGACCCCTCAAATGGTACTTAAAGCATATTTATTTTTTGTATAATTTTACTTTAAAAGTAAAGTCTATGAGAGCCCAACTTTGATTGGCTCCCACAAGTTTCCCAAGACAAATCTGCAATGTCCCTATAGCCAAAAATGTTCCATATGGCAAGTTCTAACTGTGTGCCAAATTTCTTGCTTTTATCATAAAGTGCACGATTCCATCAACATACTGCCCGAAATATTTAACGCCAAGTCTAACTGTATTCCATTTGTTGCAATAAATTGTTAAATCTACTTTGAAGTGAGTGTTCCTGATTAAAACATAATGAAAGAGCATAATAGGACAGGCCCCAAACAGTATGAAAATATAATAAAAGAGATAAGAACACTAAAAACAGGCTGTAATTAGGTAATGATAGCCTATATTTAAATCACATTGCAGCACCAAGCCAACACAGGCTCAAACAGATGAAAAGTGTAAAATGTTTCTATGTCAGTGGTGTTCAAACTTTTTCATGTGAAGGACCCCCAAAATGATATGTATTTGGCCACGGACTCCCATGTAAAAATATTTCGTTCCAGGGAGGGATCCCCAGAAGCTAAATTTGAGTTAAGCTTGTATATCTGCTATTTTTCAATTATTAAAACATAAAATAATTAAGGCCCCTCCACCTTGGGCCTTGGTAACTCAGTCCCACTTCCCCCCCTTGTGACGCCCCTGCCCGGAAGGCTCCTTGAGGAACCCCTTCATGAACCCTGACTGGCTTCTCTACAAACCTCTAACATTATGCGTGAACTCCTCTTCAACCTGTGGTTTGTCAGTCCATTCTGTACACTCATCCTTTCTGCTGTCTAAAAGTCCAGATGAAGACTGATTTATGCTTTGTCTTACAACCGCGTCGCCCCATAAAAATAATGCTTTTTCAACTAAAGAAAACAGTTAGGTCGAAATCAGTTATTTTTTTGTGCTTACACTGTCATAAGACAAATTAGGCTATGAATGGATAAAATGCATTCAAAACTGATGGGTTGTGCTGTTATGTTGATGTGTGATCATGAGTGAGTAGGCCTATGTAAATTATGAAAATAAGTTATGTGCAGATGCACCATTCTAAAAGTAGTGACGCTACCCACAATACTGGGATATGTAGTTAAGCTTGGCTACTTATAGCTAGAGGCTAATGCCCAGAACAAGATAGATTAACCCAGTGGTCCTCAACTTTTTCAGTCCGCGACCCCCAAAAGAATCATATTTGAACCAGGGACCCCCCCACCCTACAAGCACTAAGAGTTGAGGCATTACATTTTGTATAACACGGTTCTATTGTGAAAATAGCAGATCTATACCTTTCTCGAGTTGCTGCTCTTGTGATGCATGTAGATCTGCTATTTTTACAATATCTTCCTCTAATATTTGACCAATTTGGCCAATGTTTAATTTGTAATTTTAGAGGTATTAAAAAGTCCTTAAATTGTCACTTTAGAAATGTGCATAAACGCTCCATACACTTAAACTTTATGTGGCTCCGTCCCTCGCCCTCTCTCTCTCTCGCTCTTCCTCTCTCTTTCTCTCATTTGTTCATACGCTACCGTGAGCAGCTTGTCACAGCGACATTGTCACTCATTATTTAATATCTAACTATTTGTATATGTCCCTCCCTCCCATCGCAATATAAACATAAACATGTGTGTGCAACCCCTCACGAATGCTCCTCTCATCGCGCACACTTATTCTGTTTGGTAATGGTTTTGGAATGGATTTCAATGTGCCTTCTTGGAAGGAAGGCTGTTGGACGCGCATAATTTATTTTTTGTGGGCGGGAGCGGCAGACAGGAATTTACAGCGGGCGGTCAAAAATGAAATCATTGCGGGCGCGGGTAGGAGTGGTCAGAAATCAAGCGGGAGCGGGCGGTAATGGGATTAAAAAATCAGTCCCGCGCAGACCTCTACGTGGAACCATGCACTTCTGAATTGACCTCTGGGACTTGTCAGAGGCTGTACACATTTCAGGGTTCTCAAAAACATGTTATTTTCCACTTTTTCGCAAGAACAAAGGTATATCAAAAAGAAGAGTTGTGGACGGGCCCGGATCTAAGCATAGGCAAGGGGGGGCAATGCCCCACTAAATGCCCTGACTGCCCCACCAAACAAGATGGCATGAACAAAATAAGAAAAATAATCAAATATATTTAAAACTATTTTAAATATTATGCTATAGCTGTCGCACCACCAAAACCAACACCATTTCATTATATACATTTTAAAAACTCTGATCGCCATCTCTCTCCCTCTCTGCAGCTCAAAAGAAGTAAAAATAATGCTCCGGCAGCTCCGCCCTGATTTGCGTTGATGCGTAGCGACGAGGAGCGAACAGCAGTCAGTCAGTCTGTCTCTCGTCTCGAGCGCAAGTTCATTTAGAGCAGACTCACAGAATAGCCTTTCCTCTCATCCTTTGACCTTTTTATTCATCTACAAAATGTTTTTAAACCCACCAGCATGCAGTGAAACGCCAGGTAAAAACCCAGGATGAAAAAAAATGCGACAGTGAAAAGCAATAGGAGACGAAAAAGAGGGAGAAAACTGATTTCCAAGACCACTGGAAATGACTTGCACAAAAATGCACAAGACAAGTTAAAAGCGAGTAAGATAACTACAGTATATGAGCGTCCACACTGAAGACAATTATGTTATATGTAGCCTAAACAGTGCATCAAATATGCACTGCAGTCCAGCTGTGTAAAGTGTATAATGGAGGGAGAGAGAGGGGGAGAGAGAGATCTCCGGTGCTCATTGTGTTGAAACCTTACCGCTCTGACTCTGACAGACGACAATAAGTAATAATAATAATAATCCTTTGGCAGAAAACATCCATGTTTTGTTCCTTTTTTCAATCAGATCCAAACGTTTTCAGCAGCTAGATCATCAACAGTTTGACATTGTTATATCAGTTTTTGCCCCGCAGTTGCAAATTCCCCTCTTGGCTTTCTTAAGTTAATTGTTTGCACCTGTTGTGCTGCTGGGAGCAGCATGCGAAGATCTCCGCCAGGCCAGGGTTGTCTACCCATGCCTGTGAAACCCATAGGCTGTCATAGTGGCCAATTAGAATGGAATCTGCTCAAACTGGCTGATATACTGATACAGAACAATATATAAACATGTTATGTCCAAAACAGTTCCTTAACAAAAAAAAAAGAAAAAAAAAATAGCCGATCTACAAGCACATAATGCTTCATATCTCAACGCGCTGGGAGCTTGCAGATCTGCTATTTTTACTCTTATAATGCAACACTCTGCTATGATGTACTTTTTGCTTGTTAATTATCATGGAAAATAAGGGGATATGTTATTTGATATGATACTGGATGGATAGATTGATAGATAGATAGATAGATAGATAGATAGATAGATAGATAGATATGATATGTTCAACCAAGCTGGGAAGGTTTCAGGGTAGAGGACAGACAAAAGGCAACACCTGGTCTTCTCTGTTTGTAATGTGTGTTATTAGTGTAAGTGTGCCAAAATGCATAGGTTTTTATGCATTATGGGCGTTATGACCCCCCCCCCCCCCCCCCCCCCCCCCCGACCTCTTGCGGCGCGGGCAAGTGGTTGCCCCCCTGGCATTTCTTCTTGCCCCACCTACTACTAAAGCTTAGATCCGGCCCTGGTTGTGGAACCCACTGGTCATCATAAAAGTGCTTTAATATATTGAATCAGCTGTATATAACATAGAATATGTTAATTGGGTTTCAAGTCATGCAAACACACCTCACACAATTTCAAAGACTCAAAAACAGGACTTTCTACGTAATATTTGTGTTTAAATTTGATTGAACAGTTGACCTACTCTTAACCTACATCTGTTGTAGTAAGTACTAAGTAGTACCTACCCTACAATGTCATTATTAGTGAGGCCTAACAGTCTCCTGAGCATGAGCAAAGGGCAGTACACTTGAGGGCAGCCTTTTTGCACTTGCAGCGTGTAGTACACCCTTTCTTGCACCCACAATGGATCAGTTCATAGCAGCTCTGTGATGCTTCTGGAAGGGTGGTCCACAGTGGCTGCCATCCCATTGCTTCTTTCACCCAGCCCCAATCAGAAGGGCTTGGCAGCTGAGGGTCAGGTTGCAAGGCTTTGTACCAAACATTGGCCTGATAGGTGGCACGCTTAATGTGTTGCTCTAGTGCAGCCTTCGTTGATGGCATGTTCTCCAGAGTTCGGGATTTCTGAGTGAAAAGCTGTTTTCTAGCTTCATTTACCTCTGTGGCTTCACTTGTCCTCTCATACATTAGTATGACAAAGCGCTACAACCGTGACTTGGACAGCTCACTCAAATCACCTTGCATCTGCAGGAGTTCAGCGAAAGCCTCAGTCACTTCAGGGAAAACCCTCCAAGTCTCCCATGCTGTTTTCTTTCCTCTTCCAGCAATTGCTGAGACTGTGTCACATCCTGTGAGTGTGTGGAACATTGGGAGAGCAGCACAGGTACTTGGATCCAGCTTGTTGGCTATCTCATGAACACCAATATATCTGAGGTTGACTCCACTACCAAGAGCAATCCACATTTCCTCCGGCTTGATCTTCCCAAACATGGCCACAGCCAGGACAACAACATCGGTGTCAACAGTACGAATCGTCACCTTCTTGAAACCCTTCTGAACAGCATCTGACACATGCAAAAGCAAGCGTGTGTCTGCTTCCTCGTGAGAACATGGGGTCAGATTTCTCGTGTCACACTGGGCAGAAGAGCAGAGCACCAATTTTCCATGAGTTCCATAAACTTCTGTTTTGTTCTCATCAACACGCAGGAAGTCTTTCCAGTGTTTTGGCAGTGTAGTCGTAGGCATCACCCGTCTCCTGATTCCCTTCCCTCTCTTCTGTCTTGTGGTTCCTTTCAGACTGTCTGGGATATAGATATCCCACATAATATCAAGACGCCGAGTTTTCTCAAGCTAGGATTTTACATATGGCACAAAGACCAGGATTCAGCATCTGTACCACAGCTGCACCATCAAGGAACACAGCATCAACCACAGGAGCAGGTTGTGGGTTAGTGGCATCAATCATTATGCAGTGCAAGAGGTCTGATTTTGTACCAAGCCGCATCTTCCCTCCTTGAGATAGAGATGGTGGGGCTTCATGGTTTTCGTGGCTGAAGAACTCATCCAGATTCCCATCACGTGTTTGGCAAGCCACCTACAGCCGTGAGAAGAGGTTGCAATCACGCTTTTTGCTGCTCCAGGTGTTCTTCCACAAAGGTCTTGTACTGTTGTGCACCAAGGGACTCCACTTTCCTTACTGTCTCTGCAACTGAAGAACTCATGATGTCTTTAGAGTCAAGCACCAGGAGATCCGGACTCTCTTCAAGAAATGGGTTGCCCATCTCCTCCATCACTGCTGTGAGGACCTAACATGCTTCATGAAGGCTTTTTGCACTGCTGGCTGCTGCTCATGGTGACGGTTATCCCTTTCTGGGGCGCTTTCGTTCTCGAAATCTGTAATCATTCTGGCAATTTCTGGATCTGCCTCCATCCACCGATGCAGTGCCCCAGGATTCTCCGTCAGGCCAACTGCACCACCAGATCCTTTGATGTGTGCATTGTTCTGTTCGTGGCAGTGATCAATTGCAATAGCGGAGAATTTGCGACTTGTCTTATGCACAACAAACTTTCCAGAGTGGAATTCCTCCAGGTTGGCTGGATGTTTATCTGAGAGGACCATCATGTCACGGACATGCACTGAGAGCCACCTGGAATAGTGAGTGTGGTCCAGAGCAAACGTCCAGGGTAGTAGCTGAGTGAGGCTCTCCACATAGAGCTGAAAGTTGCCCTCCCGCAGTGATCTGACGAACATGAGCATGAGGACCTCAAGTGATAGGGTTTTCAACCAGTAGCTGAAATGCACACTTTCACTGGCTCGCTGTAGGCACCATTCCTCAAATGCTGGAGGGACGGATTCAGTTGGACAGTGCTGATTGTAGGCCTGATGGAGTAGCGTGTACAAGCTAGCAGCAGTAACTTGGTGGGCATGGCGGGTCTTGGTAATGTGCCTGGTGTGAATGAAAGATTCTGCAGTGCCAGGGGTTGCAATATCAGCCTGTACAAGAGCATTTGTCCATCCACTTTCTTCAAGCCAGTCCCCTAGGACCTGCATTCACACACAGATGGAAATTAGTTTATATAATATTACATCTCACAATTATAGATTAGCTTAAACTTTGCAAGCCGGCCGTACTTGCCTGTACTTGTCCGGTCGGCTCAATTAGCCGCCCGTCTTTTCCCGTACTAGGTCATTAAAAATGAAATTAATGATAATTTTTTTTTTTAAACGGTCGCGGGTCGTTCTCTGTCTCTCTAAGGCTCCGTGTGAGGGGTTAATGTTGAAGTGATCATGTGACGTCATCTGCAACTGGAGCCAGCAGAAATGCACAGGCGCCATTACGTGGCTTTGTATACTTGCTGGAGCCGTTAGCCCAGCGTTTCTCTGAGTCTTTTTCGATCAGACGAAAGACGAAATCAAGGCTTCACAATGAGTGGATCACATGTGTTTAGATCGTTGTGCGTGGATCAAGGACTTAATGTACTTTCGGGCGCTTTTTTTTATCGCTGTTTCCCCCGTTTGGCTCCACGCAAATGAATGGAGGACTTCTCCCTACAGCTTCTTGAATGTAAGTCGCCGGCCCCAAATCGTACTTTGTACACGTATCGTCCGCTCGTACCGAGCGCTCCAATACGTGCTGTTATCATTTGGTGCATTGCTTTTTTAAAACATGTTTATAAATAAATAGAAGATTGAGCGGCAGTACTTCTGTTCAGGGTTTTTTAAGGGGCTCCCTGCGGCTTGGGAAGGGTTTTAACAGTGAACCTAAATAAGGGGTCCTACCTTCAAAACAGCCATTTCGATGTGAAGCCCTCCAAACATGATCACAAAGTGGTCCTCTCCGTGACTGTCTGGCCAGGTCCACTGGATCTCCTTGGCTAAGGCATAGAGAGGCTGGTCTGCAGCAAGCACAGGAACCTGACCAGGGTTCAGGTGATGCACTGCTTCTCTGACAAGGTCCATTGAATATCTTATCATGGCAGCAGAGTTTGCGTTGTCCAGAAATAAAGGCAACAGTGCATTGATGACTGCAGGGGAGATTACTGTCTGCTGGATGTCTGCATGATAGGCAGACCAATGACACCCAGGTTGCCTGGTTTTGCGGATCATCCAGGGCTGCCATCACAGTTCTCAGCCACCCTTATTCTTACTCTCTTGATTGTTCTGTCATCTGGAAATCAAAGGGTTTCAAAGGACCTTTTACTGGAGGGGCTGTGAATTTCTTTGTCATTCCAGCAACTGGTGGCACATTGGTGTATGCTTGTGGCAGAGGCATGATTGACATTGTGGATGGAGTACACTGGTTCATGACAAGCCCACCGCGGTCAGAGCCTGCATTTTCATGTGTAGGGTGCTGTATTATGGAGATCCCAGTGCCATGAAAAGAGTCCTTTGCTGTTCCCAGAGCTTGGATTGTGGTCAATATTGTCCACTGCAGCTGTTGTGAAGAGACCATTGCACATTTTTGGTGGGCACACAACTTCTTCCAGCTTGAAGCATTGGCAGACTTCATTAGCAATGTCAGCTGACACCTGCAGAAGGCGATCATATGACACACACATACCCAGACCGAAGAGAGTGTCAATTAGCCCTCGATTGCGTGTCTCAGCATGGACTTTCAGTGCCACATACAGTGGAAGTGGAGTTTCTTGCTCACGGCTGTGACGCACCATTCCTGATGACTTTTCTGCCCATGGATGTTTGACACTGCTGAAAACCAACAGCTGTGAAATTGAAAGAGCTGTAGTTGTAGTTCCTGTTTCCAGAAGCTGAGTCTGGTGTTTGATGTTCGCCCCATCCAGGATAATGCTCACCAAAGCTAAAAGAGATGTAGGTACAGACTCCTTCTGACAGTTAGGATGGAATGAGCCATCAAAGTTGAACTTGTTGGAAAACATCTCTCTCCGTACCACTTTTGCTGCTCTCATTAAATGCATGGCATAGCGGTCGTGGTCACAGGCCTTCTTCATAGCATCTCCGATATCATTCTGAAATGTCAGAAGTGTGTCCCTTCCTTGTGTACATGGCATTAAATCAGGTAACTCAGATAGAAGCCTGTTCTTCAGTCTGGCTGTGTGGACACGATTCTCTACTGTAGCACCTAGCTGTTTAAGCCGGGCTTGGTACAGCTTACCCAGATCTGCCAGCTTGAATACTGGGGCACAGTCATCACCTTTGCTTTCCTCATAAAGGCCAATAACTCTGCAAAAGCAATACCATGCAGCTGAGTCTCTTCCTCATGTCCATGATCCTTTGAATGAGCCTGTCTTGCTTTGTTGTACAATATATCGAGGCAGTTTAGATGATACTTTTCCTCGAGTGCTATCATGTCCCCAGGTGCAAGTTTTGCTAGCAACTCAGTGTCTTCTGTCTCTAAAGCAACTTTTCAAACAACCCTTTGATAGTTTTCTCAACCAAATGGTAGAGCACATTTTAAGTCCATATTTCTCATTGAAAACAATGCTGAAATTAACTCAACCTCATTCAGCCATTTCTACCATTTGGTTGAGGTGTTTGATGGCCAATAATATCCACCTGAGGGTGCAGTGACTTCACACACCATGCTTTCCAAGTCATGTGACACAGAGGAAATCTGACACAAGAAAAACACTCCTGACAGCTTGGCTCTCTCCTGCAGGAATTTCATCTCAGAGATGTTACTGAACATGCATATGTAACAAAATGCGATGAAAATAAATCTACTAATGGTCAAATATTTTTTTGAAAACATGCTTTACCAAACGGTAGATGTGTCCGTTGATGGTAAAGGTAGTGCAAGTAAAACTAAAGTATTAAAAACATACTATTTACTATGAATAATTACAACTTCTACTCATTCATTGTTGTTATTATGAAACATTGAATGTTTTGTCATTATAATATGAAATAGTTCTAAAAGTACGATTTTATTCTTGTTTAAAAAATATGCTCTACCAAACGGTTGAGATGTCTGTTAGTGGTAAAAGAGTAGTGTCCAATCAACATACACAGTACACCTGTTCACCTATTCAACCCTAATTATCAAAGTTCAACATATTATCTAAAGTTCATCATCATCTAAAGTTCAACATATTATCTAAAGTTCATCATCGTTCATATTTGTTTTGTCACTAATATGTCAAGAAAATGAAACAATATTTTTCAATTTGCCATTATCCAATCTTCAGATATATGCCCCCAAAATACATGAACATTTGGCATTTTTGTGCATATAATGCATAATTTGCATATTTAAAAATAAAGTTTCAGAAAACTTGTAATACATTATTTGTTTGTTTTAATGTAAGTAATCAACTGGAGAACTTTCATTGTTCTAGCTATCAGTTAAAGTTTTTTCTATCAAATGACCGTGTGTGAACTTTGGATACTACAGGCTGTTCCACCTCTTCTAATGACCTCTGCCATCACTGCAGTTTGGTTTGACTGTATCTTACTCGACATGACTTATATTATGCCACTGTGCCCTGTTGGTCATCAGTGTGGCTTCTATGCCATTCCCATCATCCAGCCTATTCAGGTCCAGCTCAGCAGGTATCTGTCCAATTTCTTGAAATTCAAGAAGATCCCTCGCCAATGACACATAACCACTGCCTACTGGTGGCTTACTTGAGCGGGCAGGGCATTGCATAGACATCAAAGGGGGCTTGAGCCCCTGCCGTTTTATCCGTCAGTAAAAAGTGCCCTCTCCAGGCCATGAATGCAGTTTTTACTATGGTGAAAGAAATGCAAATGCCCCCTTTCCATAGCCTGGCGGGGCCCGACATTATCTGTGTTCATTCCTTCCACAGTATAACGTCTGGCCTTTGGCCTATTGGCAGCTTGAAAAGTGGGCGGGAGCACTTGCCTTGACAGACAGACTCACCATCTCTCAGCCAGTCGGAAGAACGGCAAACAAACACGTCTTTTCGGCCGATAAACTCCACTAGCGCATCCTCCGTGTTGCTTTTTAATTGTTGTAATTGATTCCAACTCTGAAATAACTGCACTTATTGGTTGTTTTATGGTTAGAGCGTTAACTGTTACACTTTTTGCATCGCGAGGGCAGCCATTGTTGTTTTGAAAATGCTGCAGCCTGCAGCATGCATCTACGTCACCGTCTACACATGGACCAATCAGGGAAATCTTTTCACTTGTTGTCAGGAAGACTACGTTTGTTGTGCGGAAGCATAGTGCGGAAGCAGTCACTGATTGGCCCCGATCAGAGAATAATCGGTATACTCGCTGCCAATCAACGGAAGTCCAGACGTTATACTGTGGAAGGAATGAACACAGATAATGTCGGGCCCCGCCAGGCTACCCTTTCCATGCCATACCTGAAGGCAGCATTCACGAGAATTGCCTTGTTCAAACTCTCCTGAACTAGAATACAGCATCTTATGTAGAAAGAATTGCCCTCTAAAAAAAAAGTGTAGAAATCAAGCATCGAAAATAGCCTCCAAGCTCACAACGTGACGTGCTGCGACACGTTGTGAGCTTGGAGGTCTGCTATTTTCTATGTTTTCACCAAAAGGCCCTTTTAGAAATCTCAGCCCCTGCCTCTCTAACATTCTCTGCACGTCACTGGTGGTTACACATTATTCCCGGGTTTTAAGCTGCTAAAGAAATAAAGAAACGGCGTCAAATGGAGGCGAGGTCCATAGCCTACAATGCATATCAAACCATGAGAATTAAACATTGCCCCCAGCACCTTGAATTCCGTGAGCGTGACAGCGGGCGATGAAGAACCTCCCTGTGCTGCAGTGGCGTCAGTTAAAAAAAAGCTAAGGTATGGCAACATGACTGGTCATGTTGCCATACCTTAGCAACAGGCACGATACATTTATTACATTTTATTTTTTTTCCTGTTTCTACGGTTTCTTGGGCTGGATATGGCAGCCTGGAACGGTTGTTCAAGTGCAGCTAAACTTGGCATGTTAGTAAACGTACCACAATTAACATTCATGGATTTATATTTAAAAGTAACTTTTATTTCCCTCCCTGGACCCAGGGTATGGCAGCTGCATACCCCTGCCATACCCAATTGACGCCCCTCGCTGTGCCGGGAGAAACATCAGTTCTAGATGAGGAAAATGTGACCTTCCTGTGTTGTTTCACGGACCTGGGCCGTTATTATTCTATTAAAGGGGCTGTTTGCTTTTTAAATGTCTGCCGTCGGCCGCGATCAGAGTGAATGATGGGACTGTCAGATCTGTTGGGTGTGGGTTCAAAGACACCGTTTAACACCGGCTGTAATGGTCTGGACTGTGTGTGTGTGTGTGTGTGTGTGTGTGTGTGTGTGTGTGTGTGTGTGTGTGTGTGTGTGTGTGTGTGTGTGCGTGTGTGTGTGTGCGTGCGTGCGTGCGTGCGTTCGTGTGTGTGTTGTCCACCACACCTCAAAGGAGATGGAAGACAGGGTCGCTCTTGTGCCCTGTTGAAGTGTGTGTGTGCGTGTGTGTGTGTGCGTGTGTGTGTGTGTGTGTGCACGTGCACTTTATGCCAGAACTTATTCGTGCCATGGACCCCCAAATTGATATGTACATGGCCGCGGACCCCAATACCTGAAAATGTTTTGTGCAGGGTCCCCTAGATTTGTGTTTAAAAAAAAAGAAAACAATACTAAGATTAAGCAGATGTACAAGCTAGCAGCGTGGCGCAAAGTGACTCGCTGTGAGCTTGTACAGATCAGGGGTTTTGTGGGTGACGGGGCACCCTGGGGTGCCGCAACGGCAGTACAGGGGTGCCGCAAGATCATTTGATAATATTTGGAATTTATTTGGACACTTGAAAAAATATTTAGTATCATTTAAAACTTAAAGTACAAAGTATTTCAGTCAGTTCTAACCAAAATGGCTATTATCTCAACGTTTTCCTCGCAACATAATCACTAAAATATCGTCACTGTCAGGCAGAAACCTCTGTCGCACAAAACTAGTGAAAACAGCCGATCTACAAGCACACAACGACTCGCGATAAATACAAAAAGAAAGGTTTTGGACATACAAGGTTTCCACCCGACAACGCCGATATTCTATAAATATAAGGTGCTGGGAGTGAAAATTATAATGTAGGGGTGCCTCGGATTTAAAAAAATATTTATAGGGAGACCTGAGACAAACAAGTTTGGGAACCCCTGGTATAGATAAACAAGTGAAATTGCAAATGATGAAGCTAAAAATAATAATCAAAATTACAACAATTGTAGAACACATTGTAGATGATACATTTTTTAAAGGTGAGGACTCTCCAGACCCGAAGATGTGTTTTCGGTTCACTAAGGCAGGGGATTCCCAAACTGTTTGGGCTCAGGGCACCCTTATAAATATTATTTTCATCCGAGGCACCCCTACATTATATTCATAATTTTCACTCCCAACACCTTATATTTATGCCATATTCTAGCGATTATGTTGCGAGGAAAATGTTGAGATAATAGCCATTTTGATTAGAAATGACTGAAAATAACTTTCTTCAAGTTCAAAATGATACTAAATATATATATTTTTAACCCTACAAGGCCCGAATTAATTTCTACTGGACAAAAAAAAAATTACAAAAAATCAGATGGTGTTGTAGCAGTCCTAATCACAGGAAAATGTAATGTTAAAAAATAATATTGTTTTTGTAAGGTTTTATAGCCATAAATCATAAATCATGCCCTAATTTGCATTTTGGGGATATTTTTCACAATATTAACATATGCACGTGTTATAGACATTCTAATGATCACGAAAAACAATATTACAGGCATTTTACTTATGTTTTAGTGAGGAATAGCTTCAGTTAAAAAGTTGTTCGTCCAGACGCTGGAATTTCAACTTCTCTGGGAGGTGTGAATGTCAGTCTCTGTGGGGGGTATTTATATGCAAATATTGTGGCCAATGGCATTGCAATACTAAACAATAGTATTTAATGGTGATGTTATTTATGGCAAAGAGCTTTGGAGGGGGATAAGAGCAGACAGTGAAACAGTGAAAGGTCAAGTTTATTAAGTGTTGACGGTTCAAGTGGTTAAATATCTGAAAACCCACATTAACATGAATCCAAAATATACTGATGATCGTGCTGTCAAACAATGGAACTATATGGAATCTATGAACAGGTTGTGGGGGTCCCTGTTTCATCTCTCTCTCAACTAAGGGGCCTGAAAACGTTGAAGACCCCTGGCATAGACAAAGGCTACCAGACATTTTCAGTGGAAGACAGAGAGATGAAGACACAAACTGAAGCCCGAGCTGTCTTCAACTTTTGTCAGCACTGCAGTGTGGACTGGAGCATCAATCAATCATGTTTTTGTTTCACCATTTCCACTCCACTCCCACTCTCTCTCTCTCTCTCACACACCCAATCCCTGCGTGCGTGTAACGGGGGAACACCTCATTCTTACCACCAGCCAGTTCCCTGTTCTCTTTAAACTCGAGCCTTTATTTTTTCCTTGATGTTTTTCTCACTCGTCGCTCCCACACAGGGACGCACGCTGCAATGACGTCAACAATAAGTGTGTTGAAGGATTATTAACCATTCAAACCCAGTGGTGTAAAGTAACTAAGTACATTTGTGCTGTACTTAATTACAATTTTGAGGTGTTTGTACATTCCAGTTTTCAGTATTTTTACTTCTACTCCACTACATCTCGGATCCAAATATCATACTTTTTTTTCCCACTAAAATTACTTGAAAACTTTAGTTACTACTGTAGTTACTTTGCAGACAAATTATAATATTATAAAACATACATACCGGTAAACCACTTTAGCCCTATTTTATACCTAGGCTGTTTGAAAGTAGCCGATCTACAAGCTCACAACGTGTCGCGATGTGGCGCATTGTGAGCTTGTAGATCGGCTATTTATAAACATTTTGTACTTTTCTTTTGGTACATTTTGATGCCAATACTTTCATACTTTTACTCAAGTACATTTTGAATTCTGGACTTGCAGTATTGATACTTTTATTAAAGTAAAATATGTAACTACTTTTTCCAACACTGTTCAAAACCCCACATTCATATTGAGGGGAAAGCTTTTTGCTGAAAATAACATCTCGACGAGCTTGTCGATCTGCTATTTTCAGCAAAAGCTTTCGCCACGATAAACAAAAAACAGAAAACAAAATAGCAACGGGTTAGGGTTAAGGTTGGGTTAGTGTTAGGGTTAACCATAAGGGGTGGTCTGCGGCTGCCACGACTGAGAAAAACTCAAATTCCCACAATGAGATAACTCAATCAGGAAATCCGGTTTTCCACCCAGGCCAATATTATGAAATTCACAAAAATGTACTGACAGAGTCACGCCAATTCTTGGCGATCTGGCCAGTGATGTATATTGGACCAGTTACCCATATATGGAGACCCTGGTACCAATATATGGAGACCCTGGTACCCAAGGAGATCCATGTACTGTATGGAGTTATGCTGTGAGTGCCCAAACATGCTTACTCAGTTATTCGTTATGTACAAATCCTATGATGTCTATGACATCTGACATCATACCCTTTTATGCCCATACATCCCTGTCTGTAGAACCAGGCAGCCACACAGATATGGGCTGTCTTGGCATTCTGTCTTGGCCATATATGGATTCTGTTAGTGTGGTATGTGGCCGATGTGGCCTCCATATATGGGCATTCCCATATGAGGTCTGCAGGGCTTAATGTTCATGACATCAGGGAACTACATATATGGGCATAAAAGGGATTCTGTTAGTGTGATATCACAGTGAAGCCAGTGCATGATGTCAGAGCGACAAACCTATTGGCCATCTGTCTTGGCCATATATGGATTCTGTTAGAGCCACGATCAGCGCTCCAAATCAAAAAGGGGAAACAAAAGGAGCTGGACTTCACCAACGCTTCCATAAAAAAACAGAGACCCTGCGTAAACTCAACCTGTGATTGATTACACCAAGTAATGAGTTGTTCTTTCTCTTCACAAACTGTTCTTTTCTTTACGAGCGACTGCATGGTAGCCCCAACAAAATAACCCCTGTCTGAGCGAGGGCCAGGTAGACCCAGCCAGGCCACCACTTGTTCGCTTCTTGCGAAAGTGGAATAATTACGTGGGACTGAAATTGCCTCTTGGCAGGACAGGAATGGAAGATTGGTTCCCCCGGAGAACGGGTCCTGGAGATCCAAGCGCTTTGGCCCCTGTTGGTGTGAGGGCCCCTGGTGAGGGCCCCTGGTGAGGGCCCCTGGTGAGGGCCCCTGTTGGTGTGAGGGCCCCTGGTGAGGGGGAGACAACAAGAGCCCAATTACTGCTAGCCGGGTCTCTGCTTTTCATTTCACTTATCGTCGTTGTCGGGTGGAAACCTTGTATGTCCAAAACCGTTCGTTTCTACCATTTTAAAAAATGAACTAAACTAGTGAAAACGGCCGATCTGCAAGCACACAACGCCTCGCGGCGCGAGGCGTTGTGTGCTTGTAGATCTGCTGTTTTCACTACTTTTGTGCGACAGCCTTGTCTGATGAAGCAGGGCTTTACTTTGCGAAAAAAGGTACACATTTGAAACTTGGAGATATGAGGTTTCTGCCCGACAACGACGTTATGCTTCTTTTTTTTCTGTCTTTTTTTAAATTGTTTTCTCGAGTTGCTTGAGCTCTCTGTGATTTGAAGACAGGGTAAACAACTCGCAACAATCAAGTGAAAAGTGCTCGAGGAGTTCTCCACTTAATTGTTGTCTTTGTAGTCGTAGCCTGGTGAAAACAGCAGATCTACAAGCTCACAAGGTGTCCCATCACAACGCACTGTGAGCTTGTAGGTCTGTAATGGTCTGTAATGCCTTATAATGACTTGCCCAAAATAGGGAGGGTTAATGTGGTTAAAAGAGTATAAGGCCTTTTTTCCCCTTCGTTGTTGAGACCGATTATTAGGGAAGTGGAGAGGAAGGCAGACAAGGAAATACAGGAGAATATTACACTAAACTTCTATTAGTTGTTCGCGAGTGTTCACAAAATGGAACTCATGTTTTCATTTGGTACACACAGCCATATTTTCAAATTACACATACCATTCATTGAGTACACATAACTAAGCATTTGCTGCACACTACCAAGCATTTACAGCACACTGAAGTGCAACATTGAAAACACAATGACTCTGGAGTAGGAGCTACTGTATTTCTCCTTTTGTAAAAATGACTCAGTGTAGGCCTACTTTTCTTATAGTCAAACATAAAACAGCGCACACATATGCATCCAAAAAGTTCTATTTGGGTACATGATTTACAGTAGATTTAGGCATCATGCCTCCAGTCAGAGAGAAAAAAAAAACAAAATACTTGGTCAGTACTTCTAATAGGTCTAATACTGACCGGATACTGTCACCAAGATACTATCCTGGTGACAATATCCTGGTATTTGTATCTTTGTATTTCAAATCTTTTTTTTTCTATGTTGTGCCCATCTCTGCCTCCGGTTCCTGTCTCAATGAATGTGTAGAGTTTTGAATAGTTGTGTGTTAGGTTGATACTTTGAGATTTTACGTGAGAAGTGTGTGCAACAACAGGACATTGTGTGTAATGTATTGTATAGAAGTAGACAATAAGGTGATGTGTAAAGAAGGAAAATCCAAGTCTAATGCATAAAAGGGAGTGTGAAGTAGTGCCAAATCGGGTCAAGCTATAGGTATGTGAAGTTAAGGTTGTGAAAATTGTGCAGAACTTTTGGTTTTTGTGTGTTAACAATCGTGAAAAACTGTAAGACTGTAGGAGAGCTGAGAGCGAGACAGTGTAGGAGATCAGATTTGGGACAAATGACAAATTTGACAAAAGAGAGAGACAGAGAGAGAGACAGGCATTAGGATAAATGAGAGGGAGAACAGCAGACATACAAGCTCACGTCGCGTCACAGATGCAACCGTTGTGAGCTTGTAGATCACACTCGGAGAGAGAGAGAGAGAGAGAGAGAGAGAGAGAGAGAGAGAGACAGAGAGAAAGAGAGACAGTGACACACACACACACAGAGACAGAGAGACAGACAGACAGACAGAGAGAAAGAGAGACAGAGGCATACATTGTGATTAATGAGAGGGAGGACAGTGTAGGGAGAGACATACAAATGAGTGTGAGAGAGAGAGAGAGAGAGAGAGAGAGAGAGAGAGAGAGAGAGAGAGAGAGAGATACTGCACATACAGTATGAAACAGAGCTGATACCTTTAAATGCATTTTGAGGAAAATAATGCTGCTATTTGTACCCTGTGTATATATATAAAATGTCACAATGCGACATATCTCTGTTTACACAATGCTGTACCCCCTCCAACTGTATACATGTTCCCCATTTTCAACTGTTTTTTATTGTATTTGTGATACTTGCTTTGGCAATGTAAATGTATGTTTTCTCATGCCAATAAAGCTCCTTTGAATTGAATTGAGAGAGAGAGAGAGAGAGAGAGAGAGAGAGAGAGAGAGAGAGAGAGAGAGAGAGAGAGAGAGAGAGAGACATTAGGAACATTAGGATAACTGAGAGGGAGACAGTGTAGGAGAGAGACAAATGAGAGAGTGAGTGAGTGAGTGAGTGAGTGAGTGAGTGAGAGTGTGTGTGTGTGTGTGTGTGTGTGTGTGTGTGTGTGTGTGTGTGTGTGTGTGTGTGTGTGTGTGTGAGAGAGAGAGAGAGAGAGAGAGAGAGAGATTAGGATAAATGAGAGGGAGACAGTGTAGGAGAGACAAAGGAGAGAGACAGAGACATTATTAGGACAAACACGAGGGAGACAGCGTAGGAGAGAGGGACATTAGGACCGATGTGAAGGGAGACGTACGGGCAGCAGGACAAGCTGAGAGGGAGACACGGAGACCTGCATGAGGAGGCCCATGTGCATCTGGTCCAGGACGGAGACCTGCATGAGGAGGTCCATGTGCATCTGGTCCAGGACGGAGACCTGCATGAGGAGGCCCATGTGCATCTGGTCCAGGACGTTATCGATGGGCTGCTGAGGTACTGAGCTGAACACTGAGCCTTTGTTAGCCCACCGACAGCCTGTCCCTGTGGGACCACTACAGGGAGACGCACACACACACACACACACACACACACACACACACACACACACACACACACACACACACACACACACACACACAGGGGCGTCACAAGGGGGAGGGGGGGGGGGGGGTGGTGGGACTGAGTTACTAGGGCCCAAGGTTTGAAAAGTCGTGAAGATGTGTGCAAATCTTTGAATATATGTATTTTCTAAGCGAACATTTGTGCTTCTGGGGGGTCCCTGGAACTAAATATTTTGAGAGGGGGTCTGTGGCCAAATACATATCATCTTCAGGGTCCTTCACATGAAAGGGTTTGCGCACCACTGACATGGAAAGACAAGTTTCTTGCACACATTTTCTCGATTTTTCAAAAATAGCAGATCTACAAGCTTTTGTGAGCTTGTATATCTGCTATTTTTTCAATAGTTAACATTCATGGGGGCCCCGCAGTGAATCCTTGTACCCAGGGCCCAGAATTTGGTGTGGCGCCCCTGCGCGCGCACACACACACACACACACACACACGCACGCACGCACGCACGCACGCACGCACGCACGCACGCACGCACGCACGCACACACACACACACACACACACACACACACACACACACACACACACACACACACAGTACACACTGTACACACTGTACAGTGTAAACACACAGGCATTGAGGCTACGGTAATTTATACATCAAAACAGTTTTATTAGCCGGGGGAGGAACCAGTAAAAAAAGAAAATCACACTGACATAATACTACACTTGCACAAGCACGGACGCATGCACGTGCACATATACGGGCACACACACACACACTGCCACAAACACACTACGCCAATTGTAAGGGCTTGTGTTGCAGAGGGAAGAGGAGGAGGCCGCACAACTACTTCAAATAACTTTATTAACACATTGTCAACGAGTAGGTGTCCTCCCCAGTGTGTCTCAACGTTTTAATTTCATGGACCCCGAGTATGCATTTGGGTTTTGAGTTTGAGTTTTTTCATATCAAGCCCCATTGATTAGGGCCACACGGATTCCCCAACTCTAAAGCCCCTTTTCCACTAGCCCAACACCACTCCACTCCACACCACACCGCCCACTTGTGCCAGGTTTTCCACTACAAGGACCTGGGTAGAGTGGTGTGAAAGTGGAACTAAACGTGGTACTAAAAAGTATCTAGAGTAGGTCTGAGCTAGGCCAAACAGGGCCAAACACTTCATAATGACTGATCACTCACTGACTTTTCATTTAGACCACCAGGATATAGTTGTAATACACGATAATAGATTCTATTGAGTTATAACCACTATTACAGTATAATCTATTATAGTGTATTATAATTATCATAGTAATACATTAATACTTTATAGTGTATTACAATCACAGTTATAATCCATTATAGTTTATAAAGGGCCTACACCATGAATTTTCACTTTTTCTATTTTAAAACCTTTTTTTGGGGTCCCACTGGCACCTTCTATCCTCACAAAGTCCTATTTCTGACCATTGTGTCTTTCTCAGTTTATGGGCAGATCTATGTTAGCATGTCTCAGAACGGTCCTGATTGTGAAAGGTCAGATTTGTGATGTCACAAGGCCTGAGAAGGAGGCAGGAGGAGCTGGGAGAGGGTTGGGGAGGGGTGGGCAGGCCTGCTGAGCAAGAGGTGGGGAGGAGTGTGGGGCCAAAACTGGCTCAATAGCGCAGTCCTCCCACTCAGGACAAGGTGGTACTGCAGCTGAAAATGCTCTGAAAGCCAGGCAGAAATGACAGGGGCTCTGTATTCAGGAGTGGTAATTTAGCCTCAAACCTTTTCAAAAACGTTTTTGGGACACAAACAGTGTTATATAAATTATTTTTAAATGCATGGTGTAGGACCTTTAAGATAGTTGTAATGCAAATTTATATTGTATTATAATCACAGTTAAAAGGGTCAATTTGTTTCTTACCGATAGGGGTACTTTTGTTTAATGGAGATATCGGTATTTGTATGTGGTGTGCTGTGGTGAAGGGTCCATTTGGTTCCATTTGTACACCAGCAGTATCACACAACAAGGTCTCAAGTGTATTATTTATGCACACAGAGAATACTGGAAACATGACCCGTCCACAAGATATGAGACATGGGAAAGTAGGAAAACCACAGATGCATCTCGTAGCATAGTGCATGTGTGAGTCAGTCAGTGCTCTGATAAAGCAGTTGATGGCCATGGCTTCAGAGTGTGTCGGTGTTTCCAGGGGTGTCGCACCAAATTCTGGGCCCTGGGTACTCACTGCTTTATTTCATGCTTTAACTATTGAAAAATCTGCTATTTTTCAATAGCTAAAATAAAAAATAATTAAGGCCCCTCCACATTGGGCCCTAGTAACTCAGTCCCACATGGTTTTCATTAAGGACCCGCAAAATGACATGTATTTGGTCCCCAATCACAACATATGTTTTCTCAGGGACCCCCCAGAAGCAAATATTTGAGTTAAAAATGTTTGCTTTTAAAACCTTATATTCAGAGATTTGCAAAATAATTCACGTTTTTTCAAAAATTGCAGATCTACAAGAGCTTGTATATCTGCCTTTTTTTTTTTTTTTTTTTTGTTAAAGCATAAAATAATGGCTAAATAGTTGTTCAGGTCGTCCTGCAAGGCAAGGCAAGGCAGTTGTAGCAGCACATTTCAACAAAAAGGCAACTTTTTACCTGGCATCCCATTTCTATAGTTTCAGGATGCACAAATCATTAGCTTTATTGCGACCGAAGGTCGCATTATACCCTGAAAAACCTTGTAGCTTGTCTGTCTGACTGTCTGTCTTCTGTACAGGAAGTGATGTCAGTGTGATGTCAGTGAGTCACAGTGATGTGGTACAGAATGACTCATATATGGGCATAAAAAGGATGTCACGTGACACCACTTCCTGTACTGACAGTCAGACAAGCTAAAAGATTTCTCAGGGTATAAAAGTCCATATATGGTCATTCCCAGAAAAAGAAAAAAAAAACCTTTTATGTCCATACATGGAGATTTCTGATGTCATAAATTCCAGGTCGAAAATGAGAATGTTAGGGTACCATATATGGCCCATATATGGAGATCCACAGGCACCAAACCAAGGCCCTAACTCACCAAGGTCCTGCTTGGCATTACTAATTAACGTATGTTTTTTTATGCCCATCTCCATGTATGGGCATAAAATATCATATATTGTATGTATATGGATACATTATTAATAAAGGATAAGATAAAATAAAAAGTCCATATATGGTCATTTCCGGAAAAAGAAAAAAAAAACTTTAATGCCCATACATGGAGATTTCTGATGTCATAAATCCCAGGCCAATGTGGGATGTTAGGGTACCCCCTTATGCCCATATGGAGATCCACAGGCATCAAACCAAGGCCCTATCTCACCAAGGCCCTGCTTGGCATTACTTACGTACGTTTTATGCCCATATATGGAGATTCCTATATTGTCAATATTAAGGACATTATTAAGGATATTATGTTATCAATATTAAGGACATATATGGGCGGCATGTTCCTCCAACCACGTCATCACCGCGGCAGCGCCCACACCCTAGGTGGGGTTGGCGATAGGGTCTTTCTGTGTGGAGTTTGCATGTTCTCCCCGTGTCTCCTAGGGTTGATATCATCACAAAAACATGAACAAACTTCCCCCAGAATGACAACTAGAATCGTTAGAGAAACGCTGTGGTTGGCCAGATGGCTAAGAATTGCCCTTTAGGGCAAGGTCGCATGTCACCCTGAGGTCGCAAGTCACCCTGAGGTGTCTTACTAGTATTATTATTGCGACTCTGTCTGTCTGTCTGTCTGTCTGTCTGTCTGTCTGTCTGTCTGTCTGTCTGGACTTGTACACTTTTTATGGGTTTGCTGCTCTGACATCATGCTTTGACATCATTGTGATGTCATGGGAACCACTCTAACCTTTATGCCCATATATGGAGAACCCAGGATTAAAATTGGCACCGTGGCATCGTGGGCTAAAAAAATATTTAAAAAAAGAAGATATGTCATGTTGTTGTTGTATACCTGACAATGAATTGACTTTTGGTGAAAAATGTATCAGTATCGGTTGGTATCGGAATTTAAGAGTTGGTCAATATCGGTTATCGGTAAAATGAATGAATGAATGAATGAATAAATGAATGAATGAACTTTATTGTCCTTATTAGATAAAACAAGTTTAAAACAAGTTAAAGAATAACGAAATTGGAGCAAACCCCTAAAGTGTGTTACAAGACAACTTAAGATAATATGTAGTAATAAATAGCAATAAATAGCAAAGATCATGAGTAATAATAAAAAATCCAAGCATAGTCCCATATCACATAGTCCAATGTCTCTTGTACCCTAAAGTACTCTAAAGTACTGTGCTAGTGGTACGTAGTTGCCTGTTGAGCGCCGCTACAGCGCTGGGATAAAAACTGTCTCTCGTCCTATTTGTTTTTGCCTTCATTGACTGAAAGCGTCTGCCCGAGGGCAGGAGGTTGAAGTGGCAGTGCCCAGTTGGCTGTCTCTGTTGTGCTTTCTTGATGATGGAATTGGTGTTGGCTGTCCAGGTCAGGTTGTTGTCCATGTAGGCCCAGGAGAGGCTCTCTCCACGCTCATATTGTCTGTGTGTGTCTGTGTGTCTGTGTGTGTGTGTGTGTGTGTGTGTGTGTGTGTGTGTGCGCGCGTGTGTGTGTGTGTGCGCGCGTGCGTGCATGCGTGCGTGTGCGTGTGCACTAGGCCTGTCCTCTAAAAATCGAAGAATCGACGCATCGTTTTAAGCCCCGGGAATCGACGCCAATTGTTTGAGTCGAGGCGAAAATATATATTTTTTTATATCACCAGTTATCCTACAACTGCGGTGCACTGCTGGACTGGTGTCATGTACTTCCAATGAGAAGTAGCAATTGGCGAACAGTTATTTATTGTCTCGCACCAGCGTAGGGGTGAAAGTGAGACGGAACGGCCAGAACAGTTCAGAACCGCCGCTTCGTTAAAACATTCGGAGCCGGGACGGTGTTTCGTTTAGAGGAGGAAGCACGCTGTCAAAATCCCATATTAAATAACCTGCCACAGCACAAACGCACGTCCACGAAGTAAACAATCTTCTAAAGCCAAATTAACATACACAAGGGAAGGCTACAAGTTACATTTTCTAATTAAAGTGCTTCTGAATTTTTCCAGTGTTGTAATCCATGATGAATGATTGTGTTTCGCTGTGTTTGCGTCCATGACATGTCCACACTGCTGGCTCTAGCGGGAGCTGTGCCTCCGCCTGTTTATGATCCGTTTCTGAAATGAATCCGTTCTCGACACCGACTCATTACTCTGTCAGTGCTCTGTGTCCCGCGACTGCGGACTGGGTCCCATCGTTCATTTAAAAGAGCCGTTCAAGAGAGCGGAATTGTTCGCGAATGTCTCATCTATACTGCACGCTGCCGAGAGACGGGGCAGAGTTGAAACAGCGGAGATGTTTTATTTTGTTTTAACGGTGTGTTATAACTCTATGGTTGTACACTGCTATGCAGATAACATTTGTGCTCGCGCACCGATATCACCGAAAACACTGTGTATTCAATTAATCTCTTAATATATTATTGTATTATGTTGACGCGGTTTAAAGCAACACTTTTTTTTTTTTTTTTTTTACACAAAGTAGAAAAACGATTCGTCGACGCGTCGGAATGAACCCCTCGACTCGAGTCGACATCAAAAATCCTGAGTCGAGGACAGGCCTAGTGTGCACACACGTGCGTCAAAAGACAAAAATATGAATCCATCCAGGCCAGTTTAAAAAACGTTTTCTTTTAGAGTGAGACATCATCCACGATGGTCTCCATTCCTCCCAGAACGTGACCTATTTTAAAGGAGATGACGTTACCTCTCGCGATGTAATTCAAGTCCTGGGTTGACAACACGATAATCCATTTACAGGCCGGCTCACCTGTATCCTACAGAGCTTGGACGATACATTCGCAGGTAGTCGTTTCCCTTCTCCCACAGTGGGTATAGTGTAACACACTGAAACCGTACACTTTCCTCGGGCTCCAAACGCTATCCCAGATGTTCCTCCTGTGTCTGCCCCGTTTGATGTCTGTCTGTTAGAGACCCAAACAGCTGTATGAGCTAAGGTCTTAATAGGGGTATCTGAGTGAATTTCCAGCATTTCCCCCCATTTTCCAAGCCAGGCATTACTCTGAACCCCCGGCAAAAGCTAAGGAACGGTAAACAGTATAGAGCGAATGAAACCTTTTGCACCTGAATAAAAACTCCTTTCCCTCGTTGAGTCGTTTGGGTGAAGTGTTTCAGAAGTTCTATTTCCATTGTCCTGTCTGTGCCTGAAATGTGTGAAACTTAAAGGAGCTATAGTCAACTTTTTCTTGAAAAACGGATGCTAACATAAAAATAATGTTTCAAAAATATTTTATAAAAGATATGCTTCATATATGTTTTTCTGTTCAATAATGTCCACAAAATGCATAAAATAATGATAAACTAATCTTTTTGGCCTTTGTCAGGCTGACACTTTGTTTGCATCAATTGCCAAAATGAAATGATTATTTTATCATTATTTTACGCTTTTTGTGGACATTTTTGAACAGAAACACATACATTATTTTTTATTTAGCATCCGTTTTTCAAGAAAAAGTTGACTATAGCTCCTTTAAACTGAAATGTAAGTATGTAATTTTAGGCAGAAAGATGGAGTCTTGAAGATTGGCTATTTTAGATATTCGCTGTACAATTAGCGTCGTCTTTATCTTTATTGCACATCAAGTTCACAGGTGTAATGGGTGGGTGAAATAGTTTTTTGCAGAGCCTTCTACCTACGGAGAGTTGCGTCACTCCCGTTCACTTCATGGGGCCAGGTCTTCTACGCACACATCTATTGGCGTATAGTGACAAGCGAACCGGAAGTTTACAAAATGCATTGAAGTCTATGAGGTGTAAAGTGACAATGAACCACGTGACCAGCGCTGTTTCTGACCAGGCAGGACTCTCTGATTAGACGACTCTGGTTTTTTGTGCAAGTGTGGCAGAGCGGCTGACAGCCTCAGCTTAATTGTAGACCCCTTTAGTCTAGTGATTAAAATGTTTTCCACAAGGTAGACCCGGGTTCGATACCCGGGCGGTAAACACATGGGCGGACTTTATGGGGGGGCAGGGGGTGCACTGCACCCCCCAGGCATTTCTGAGCATTTAGGGGGAAAAAGTAAGTCTCTAGCCCATTCCTGTCAAGAGTTATGATTTTTTAAAGAATGAACCAACTAATAGTCACTGGTATCTCCCATCACACAGAGATCAGCTGGCGACAATAAGTTGATTGATTGGAATGTTAAGTGATCAGAGCCTCTCTCTCTCTCTGAAGATAGCATTGCTAAGAATGGGGGTTGTCAGACTATGAATAGCCTATACCTGAACATACCTGCAATATCCGAACTGTACACACAGATTACACATATTGGGCTTAAAAAATAATTAAAATGGAAAAATATCTATTTTTTAAGTTATTATTCACTGATATTCCCTTATTGTTCACTACTTAAAATAAATTAAATTACAATAATTATTGTCCTGCATCAAACAAAATGTTTTGTAGCCATTTAGAAATTATAGCTGAGATTATCAAATGGTTTATTCTTATTGGCATTTCTTGTAAGCTGCAACTGTGTTACCAATAATGAAAGTAGCTATTTTACTTAATAATGAACACAATTTGTAGAATGACACTGCTCTAACCACACATAATTGAACTTATGTTTTATTTGGTACACTAGTGGTCTGGTGGACACAATGAATAACAGTAGTTGGACAGTGTGATAAGATGAGGGGTTGACAATTGGCATGTTTCTGCTCAAGCCTGCCCCCCCTAGGGCAAATGGCAAAGTCCGCCTATGAACAGCTCCATCGTGTTTCCTGGAGCTCGCACAAAAACACATTTCACCAAACACATGTAACACAACGTAAGTGATTAAAATGAATACATATGGTGTACTTCAGGCTCTCCGTCAGGTGCTGACCATTATAGCTTAGAGATGGATACGTTTCATTTGTTAGCCTATGTTAATGATAATGAGTTCCAGTGATCCTATAAGCGTCCCCACAAGGCGTATAGGGTTACCGTGGTTGTTTACACATTAGGAAAGAGATTTTGAAGTTTAGGTCTACATTCATACATGGTTCTGTTTAGGCATTAAGAGAGAGATGGTTACGTTTTCTTACAAGGTTAAAGTTGTTGTTTAGACATACATAGGTTATGGTCTTTTTTATGTCATTATGTTAGAGATGTTTATGTTTTGGTATACGGTTAACATTTGGTTATGTTCAGGTAATTTGGTATACGGTTGCTGTTTAGATCGTAGTTACGGTTCAGTTTAGGTAATGAATGGCTGTTTAGACATTAGCTCAGAGATGGTTCTAGGTTTAGATACATGTATTGGTAAAAAAAACTGGTAAAACAAACCTAGCCCAGCCTTACCCTCCCCCTGACCCTTCTCTGTAATTATCTACTGTATATTTTTTTTGCACAGTGTTTTTTTTTTTTTTTCTGACTATATCTACTGCATAGTACTGTGTTCTATCTGTCTGCCATTCAATGTTATATGAGATACTTCAATGGTTTCCTGTGCAAATAAGCCAAATGCTTACTAGGATCTCCTTTTAGTTGACCTTGTAGCAGCGAACTGTACCGTCATGAAACTGTACCTTTTCCTATGCAAACTAATAAAGTCTTCAATCAATCAATCAATCAATCAATCAATCAATCAATCAATCAATCAATTGTTTAGTGAGGTTAAGGTACAGGATAAGTATGAGAGAGGGTTTGGGTATTCACCAACCAGAGAGTCCCTGATGAGTGAAAAAAATATTGCCTTTTCAGAAATTGTCTCTCTCAGTCCCGCCAATTGTTGCTTTGGTAAAAGAGAGCATTTTTTGTATATGTCTGTGTGAGAAATTCCAACAGGTTCTCACCCCTATTGCGTCATACAACTGACGCAATCTTAAATACCGAATGCTTCTCACCATAGACGCGGACGGATTGCCTAATGTCTCAAGGGTTAGACGCATTGGGTGGTCTAAGAAGAAAGAAAAAAAAGTAGTTCCTGATGCGGGATTCGATACCGCTCTGAAGGCTTCTTGGTTTACCAGCCACCCGTCGCTACCGTTCACGCCACTATAAACGACGGAGCGGTGCCGTCTCAGGCGCCGATGACCCCCGTGAGTCGCCACCGAGGCGAGCGATAGCGAGCCGAGTTGCCGCGACGAGCGGTGGGAACGGCGCATGAGCCGACTCAGCCGCGTTACCGAATTACGTGCCGTTATGGACAGAATAGTAAATCTTGACCAGGGGACTGCTTCCGCCTCCGAATGTGGCTCAAAGAAGGGACTACGTTATCATTCCACGTTTGTCAAAGATAAAAGCACAAAAAAAAAGGAACTTCCCAGTCACTCTGGTTAGCTCAGTCGGTAGAGCGTGGAGATACAAATCCAGGGACCGGGGTTCGATTCCCCGTGACGGCCGTCAGTGAAAAATATTCCAGTAAACACATGTCGGCGCATGCGTACTAAGACTCTGTCTCGTCCAAAAACTCTCCGTCTCCGTCGCACCCTAGACGCAATAGTCACTCCCAAAACTTCACAGGGGTGAAGCAAAGGAAAGAAAGACACGGCGTCGGGAGGGTGAAGCAAAGGGAGTGAGAATGGGTTGGAAATTCCCAGCACTGTGCTCCACCATCAGTTACTGCATGATTGCGACCGTTAGGGAGCAGTTTACTACCAAAACCTCCACCGGCCGTCCGTCCGTCGGTCACACGTCACACCTTTGTTTGTGTACGGTGTGATGTCATATATCTTCAGTATGACATCACACCACATGTGTACACAAACCTTTGTGTACGTTGCTGTGGCAACAGTCTGTTGTTGCTGGTCTGTTAGTGTACGCTAGCAACCACCTTAGCAACCATGGTTTTACCCTAGCAACCAACTGTTTACCCTAGCAACCAACTGTTTACCATAGCAACCATGTTTTTTTACCCTAGCAACCAACTGGGCATAAAAGGGATTCTGTTAGGGATCTCCATATATGGGCATAAAAGGGATTCTGTTAGGGATCTCCATATATGGGCATAAAAGGGATTCTGTTAGGGATCTCCATATATGGGCATAAAAGGGATTCTGTTAGGGATCTCCATATATGGGCATAAAAGGGATTCTGTTAGCTGTTAGTGATCTCCATATATGGGCATAAAAGGGATGCTGTTAGGGATCTCCATATATGGGCATAAAAGGGATTCTGTTAGGGATCTCCATATATGGGCATGAAAGGGATTATGTTAGGGATCTCCATATATGGGCATAAAAGGGATTGTATCCCAGATGATGCAGATAAGTTGCTCATGCCCAAATATGGGCTGGTGAGGTCAGACTTAGTGTGATGCGTAGGTTATCTCCATATATGGAGATTCAACTTCAATGAGTAACCATGGCAAACTGTCAACTGCCCGTATGTCTTGATAATTGGTAAAACAAACTTTTGGCCTATTTGTGGAGATAAGCGACCAACGGTCGCTTATCTCCCGATTAGGGAGTCTTACTGGTAGTCAAACTGAGGATAAGACATGTGAAATCTACCTTGCCGTCCTGACAAAATGACTGTTGGTAAAAAATAATAATAAAAGAAAATGGATCGATGGGATAGATCAGCAATTCTCTCAACAGTTTTACTTTCAAGCACCCCAGTTTGATGTGCAATTTACGGGTGGCCATAGCTGAATGGTTAGAGAACGGCTAGGAAGTTGGACTCCATCTTGAACAACTCCTCCCACCCCCTCCATCTTGAGATCTTCAGTTACTGGAGTAAGAGAGGAAATGACCGTTTTGTCTACCCAGGACGGAGATGCGAGAGACTAGGAAAGTCTTTTGTACCGGCTTCTCTCAAGCTGTACAACAAGACACACAACGGTCGATTGACAAGGACTACCTTCCTAACGTAGGACGACGGTAGCCTTTTTTTCTTTACTGGAACTATATCTGCACTGACTTTGACCTCTAAGGACCTTCCAGGGAGGGTGTTTTTTTTTGTGTGCGTCTTGCCGCATCACCCTTTCTGGTTTATTTTTATTTTTATTCTTTTTGCTAGTTGTTTTTATCGCTCTGACCTTTGGACACTACACTATTAGGTTAGTTGTGGGCTCGCCTGTAAGGCGAGCACACTTTAGATATTGTCATTATTTATCTATCAGGCAATCAGTCAACAGTAGACGGGAACTTCGGTTCCTTTCTACTCCTACATACTTAGTGAGAAAATGAAAATAAAAACATCAATGTGTTCAGCCTACAGTGGCGACGTGTGCTATTATTTTATACAGCAATCGGCCAAATGGTGGCGCTGTAGGAAGCCTTCGAAAGTGCAAACTTTGAACAGGTAGAGCTCATGCTCTGTTTGAGGTACAGCCATGAAACCTGTATACACGTATGCGTCTCCTCATGCCGAACAACTTTTACGCTCTGACTTTTGACCTTTGACCTTTAGATCCCCCAACATTTTGAATTATATGAAAAACAGTAAAAATCGATCTCCTCCTGGGATTTTTGCGATACGCGCACAAAACTTTTGTCACATGAACTTTGGACCAATACGGTCAAACTGTCTGGTTGGATTTCTTTTAAAGTGAAATATATTTTTTTAATAATTCAATGCATATTGCGGTTTTATGCAAATTATTCTTCTGCCTCTAAATCATACATGCAAAGTTACACGTTCATGGCATTTGGCAAAGATGTAGAGGGTTAGTCAAAGTATCACTGAAACCAATTTTATTCCAATCGGCCAACGCGTTTGAAAATTCAAACTTCAAACGAGTATAATGCTGCGTTCAGATGGGCTCAGGCAAGCGGTAGACGGCAAACCGGAAGTCATTTTAGTGGACGGGAGTAGAACGGCAAACGGTACAGTAGTCCGGCAGTCGAAACCGGTGACGGTAAACGGCAGACGTGCCGTTCAAAGTTAAATTAATTTATCTTTTTACCGTGGTACAGGACGGAATCTGGAACCGGATGTTACGTAGCTCCATCTCACGGGACAAATTCGAGCAGACCGCCAACACACACAGAACACACATCAGCCAGCAGTAGCAGAGAGAGCAGCATGGAGCCACCTCAACCACCGCAGCGCGCGTTTTCATTTTGCGCGAGCGCTTTAAATAATTAATTAATGTTGCCGTACCGTTCCGTCGGGCATATTTTGTTCTACCTTGCCGTACCGTCCAGCAGGTGGTGCCGTTTGCCGTCTACCGCTTGCCTGAGCCCATCTGAACGCAGCATAAGTCATGACTCGTTTCGTTTGAAGACATGCAACTTGCTTACACGCGTGCTTTGACTCAAGCGGAAGACATCTGTGTCTTTGTTAAGTAAGCTCCGCCCTTAGATTTTCCGCCATTTTGAGCAGTTCGTGAAACGCTTAAACCCGCTTTTATTCTGGAATTTTCGCGTCACGTCCACAAAACTTTTTTTACATGAACTTTGGACCAATACCTAAAGATCTGTCAGATCGGATTTAAAAAAAAATTGAAACATTCTTTTTTAATAATTCAATGAATATTGCAGTTTTATGCAAATTATTCTTCTGCCTCTAAATCATACACGCAAAGTAACATGTTCATGGCATTTGGCAAAGATGTAGACTGTTAGTCCAAATATCACTAAAACCAATCTTACTCCAATTGGCCAAAGGGGGGCGCTATATCATTTTGAGCAGTTTGTGAAACGCTTAAACCTGTTAGGATTTTTTTTAGCAATTTGCATGAAACATTCTACACACAATCTAAGGACCTTTATCTAATATGCCTATGAAGTGCACACACACAAAAAAAAAAAATAATAAATATAGCTGCAAGCAGCGTTAAAGTGGCCAAAGCCAAAAACACCTCAAATCATGAACACAGCCTGCAATGTGCGTGAAATCTTGCAAGCACATTCCCAATAGGTCAAGGAACAGATGCCACCCTTCTTACATTGGCATGTAATAGCGCCACCAGCGGGTCAACTTTTGCACATCACATTTTTGGAACAAAATGGACCAATCTTTGATGTCAGTAACGTCAAAGAGAGCACTGCCTGCGATCTTAACATTTTGTACTTTTATAGCCATTGTTTTCTGGCTTTAAGCGAGCCCACAATTGTTTCGAAGGAACAATATGTGTCTCAATTTGGCTGGGAGCCAGTCATCTCGGGAATTGTCATTATTCCCTACAGCCTATATGACGTTTTTTTTTTTTTTTTTCTCTCTAAAAAGATAATGCCACAACAGCATCTCATATTATCTAGGCTACATTTCACTTAAACGCCAGAGCTTAACTCTGCATGTAAATAAGACTTTTTTTAATTAATGTGAGAGATCGGGACAATTCTGTTGGTCCTCCCAGCCATGTAGCTACAATGCATTGTTTATTTTTAATCAAGCCTCAGTTTATCAGCCCTTTGTAGTCAAATGCGGTAAAATCGGGACTCCATTACCTAGCGTTGCAAACCACAGTATTTATCCCGTTAATGTAGTGCCACGTATGTTCCAAATGAACCACGTTACGTTGTTATAATGATTTAATCTCTTATTTATTTATTATTGCGCTGTTCTGGCGCTGTTCTTCTTCTTGAGTTTGGAAAAAAAGGATCTGTTCCGACGTTCCGTTTCCTGCCTGAGCCGGATGCTAGGAGAATCCTTTGTCGTCACTGCTTAGCATTGATTTAGAAAAGTGTCATGATCGTAAACTGTCTAGTTTTAACGTTCAGAGCGTTTTCTTTTTGCACAATAAAAACATTGACAGCCAGGGGAAAAAAATCCATGAAGGACACGGAATGCAATCGTCCACTCGCCGTCGGAAAATTGACTTAGTAGACTATTCTATATGACTAGCTGATGAGTGGCTAACGGCTAACGCTAACGTTAGCTAGCGCTAGCTGCAGGCTAACGTAGGCATCTGTTGTATACAACGCGACCAAACTCTATTTTTGCTCTTCTACAAGCTCACAACGCGAGGCGGTTAAGCGTAGCCTGTAGATTGTGGTTTATTATCAGAGTCAGATGATCCTTCAATCTGACTGAAGTTACACAAACACTCGACGATGTTACATAAAGCACAGTTAGCAGTTAGCCGACCCCAATTTCGATAGGGCACGAGTTCTGGTGTTGCGCACGTGCATTCCCGTAGAGCAACGTAGAGTAGACGAAAACTGTGCCCCATAGAACTTTGTGCCTCTATTGGAAGAAAACAAGTAGAAGTCCGGTATTAAATAAATATATATTTTAAAATAGCAGATCTACAAGCTCACAATGTGAGCTATTTTCAAATGGCCAAAATGTGTATAGGCTACAATTTGGACTATTAAAATAAAAATCTACAAAGCAATAACTAAAGTTTAAAACATACATAAACCACTTTAGCCCTATGTTATACCAAGGCTATTTAAAAATAGCCGATCTACAAGCTCACAGCGCATTGCGGTGCGACGCGTTGTGAGCTTGTAGATCTGCTATTTTCAAACATTTTGTACTTTTACTTTTGGTACTTTAAGTTCATTTGGGTACCAATACTTTTGTACTTTTACTCAAGTACATTTTTAATTCTGGACTTTTACTTGTAACAGAGTGATTCTACATTGCAGAATTGATACTTTTACTTAATTATAAAATGTAGGTACTTTTTCCACCACTGTGTAAACATTTGTGTTCTCATGCCAATAAAGCTTCTTTGAATTGAAGATTGAATTGAAGATTGCTCCCCATGTGGCGGAGTCAGGTCATTGCAGGTTAGAAATTTATTTAAAACTTGAATATCTCAAAAGTCCTATTTCAGCATGGCATCATTCTATAAGCCATATCTTCAAAACCGTTGGGTCAATCTCCTCAACCAATATATCATTTTGTAGCTATGAAATGAAAAAATGAAAATGAAAAAAAATTCAATGACTAGCCGCCAGGCGTGCTGGGACACATATTTTCTAGTTTTTTTTTAGTATTTCTGCTTGTGTTTGACATGATGTAGAGATACTTGTTGCACTAACTAGCATTGACTGTTATGGTCACTTTGATTTGGGCACTGTATTATTTTGATAGTCGTGCTTTAAGACACTTTATGTATATATATTATTCGTTCCCTTTCCTGTTGTACCTTGCTCTTACTGTACTTACTGTACTCTGTACTCTGTTCTTGTTTTTTCTTTTTATCTTTTTCATACTTCTCTGTAACTTTGTAAATAACCTTATACTGCTGTGCTGCCTCTGGGCAACACATTTTCTCCCTTGGGATAATAAAGGTATCTATCTATCTATCTATCTATCTATCTATCTATCTATCTATCTATCTATCTATCTATCTATCTATCTATCTATCCGCCTATGACAACCCAGAGGTCCCAGGTATGTTTCCAGCCCTGTGCCAGGGGTCTTCAACGTTTTCAGGCCAAGGACCCCTTAGTTGAGAGAGAGATGAAGCAGGGACCCCCACAACCTTTTCATAGATTCCATACAGTGTCATTGTTTGACAGCATGATCATTAGTGTATTTTGTATTCATGTCAATTTGTGTTTTCAGATATTTAACCATTAATAAACGTAACCTTTTACTCTGAACTTGGTCTGCTCTTTTTCCCCTCTACACCAAACCTCTTTGCCGAAAATAGCCGATCTACATGCTCACAACGCCTCGCAGTGAGCTTGTAGATCTGCTATTTTTGGCTACAGTTCTCAGAATATGGACTAAAGGGTTCAAGTTGTTAATATAAAAAGGATTGGAAGATTTGGAGGACCCCCTGTAGTAACTCTGAGGACCCCCTATAGGGGTCCCGGACCCCCTGTTGAAGACCCCAGCCCTAAGCAATGTGGCCAAAGTGTCACTGAGCAAGACACTTAACCCCGAACTGCTCCCCCTTCCGTACTCAGCTGGATGAACTGCCCAGTAATCCCCCCCACCCCCCAAAAGCACCCAAATCTATACTGTAAAATCCTCCCTTACGGATCCATTTGGTTCAGTTTTGTACACTCTTAGGGTTACAGACCTGTAAGGGTACATTTGTACTATTTATTCGTTTTAATGGGTCATTATTTTTGCTTGTGTTGTGACCCAATATGCCTTTGTGAAAGCGCTCCAGAGGTAATTAGTGAAGTTCACTTTTCCAGGGTATATAGCTTTTATTCCCTGCTACTTGGCGGGAAAGTTGTGTGTGTGTGTGTGTGTGTGTGTGTGTGTGTGTGTGTGTGTGTGTGTGTGTGTGTGTGTGTGTGTGTGTGTGTGTGTGTGTGTGTGTGTGTGTGTGTACTGCGCGTGCGTGTGCGTGTGCATGTGCGCGCGATGAAGATTTGGCTGGAGGAGCTTTGCAGGTTTTTCTCTTTGATGGTTTTCGACACATCAGAACTACTGGGGCTTTCCCACTTCACTCCATCACTGTCAAGTAAGTGTGTGTGTGTGTGTGTGTGTGTGTGTGTGTGTGTGTGGGGGGGGGGGGGGGGGGTCTCCATGTGTTCTGCGGTGCGCGCAGGCGTTTCTGCATATGTATGCATTTGCATATCGTCGTTGTCGGGTGAAAACCTTGTATGTCCAAAACCGTTAGCTTTGCATTTATAATTTTAAGAATGATTTAAACTAGTGAAAACAGCCGATCTACAAGCACCGCGAGGCGTTGTGTGCTTGTAGATCAGATGTTTTCACTACTTTTGTGTGACGGCCTTGAATGATGAAGCAGGGGCTTTGCTTTGTGAAAGAACTTATACATTTGAAACTCGGAGATACGAGGTTTCCACCCGACAACGACGATATGTTTCAAGTGTGTTTCTATGACTTGTCTGTTGTGCATGTCTCTGTGCCTGGCGGTGTGTGTGACTGCGTGCATGTTCATCTGTGTTTGTGTGTGTAGTGCTGGTGCATGTGCGTTTGCTTCAATGAACATGTGCTTTGCGGGTGGGTGTGCAGGGGGGTTGGGGGGGGGGGGGGGGGGGGTACAGTTCTTCCAGCGTGTTGAGAGGGGGTCTTGCAATTTTGTCTTTGAGGTGTGTGTGTGTGTGTGTGTGTGTGTGTGTGTGTGTGTGTGTGTGTGTGTGTGTGTGTGTGAGCCATGCCCCCCCGAGGTGAGTGACACTACTCCAGGAAGACGGGAGACAAGGTGTGTCAGCCTCTTAACCACTAATGGCCTGCTGGTTAGACAGAACGTCTCGTAACCCAAAGGTCACAAGTTCAATGCCTTTAGCAGCTGATGTGTGTCTGTCAGCCGTCTGGGGTCCAGTTGAACGCTCTCATTCACACATTGACATCGCTCTGCCCTATACAAACTATAGAGCTAAAGCTATTCTGATTCTTTTATTATCATCAGGCATGTGCACACATAGACATGAAAGGGGGCTTGAAAAAACAGAAAAGGAAATCTGAATCCGACAGAATTACGTATCTTACATGGTTAGTTATGACAGCAATGGTGTCATAATTGACTGTTATGGTCACAGTCAATTAGCATTGACTGTTATGGTCACTTTGATATTATTCGTTCCCTTTCCTGTTGTACCTTGCTCTTACTGTACTGTACACTGTACTCTGTTCTTGTTGTTTTTTCTTTTTATCTTTTTCATACTTCTCTGTAACTTTGTAAATAACCTTATACTGCTGTGCTGCCTCTGGGCAACACATTTTCCCCATTGGGATAATAAAGGTATCTATCTATCTATTTACTGACACAGATGCCTTGTGGTTGTACTGGTCAGCTCCCTATGACCAACAGTAGAAGACTGTGGTTGTACTGGTCATCTCCCAATGATCACAGTAGAAGACTGTGGTTGTACTGGTCATCTCCCAATGATCACAGTAGAAGACTGTGGTTGTACTGGTCAGCTCCCAATGACCAACAGTAGAAGACTGTGGTTGTACTGGTCAGCTCCCAATGACCGAACGTAGAATAGTGTGGTTGTACTGGTCAGCTCATAGGTATGAATCTGTGCAAGTAAGGCTGGGCAATTAACTGAAAAAACAAAAAAACTAAAAAAATAGAACCAAAAATAAAACCAACGGGCGGCAGTGGCTCAGGGTTAGAGTTGCCGTCTTAGAACACAGAGTGTTCCTGAAGGGTTCCCAGTTCGATCCCGGGCTCCCCCAGAGTTAGTGAATTAGTGAGTGTGGAAGAGTCCTTGAGCAAGACTCTGAACCCCTAATTGCTCCCGGTGAGCAGGTTGGTGCCTTGCATGGTTTGCTCTGCCATCGGTGTGTGAATGTGTGTGTGAATGGGTGAATGTAATGCACAATCTCTGTAAACTGCCTTGGATAAAGGTGCTATAAAAATGCACTATTTACCATTTGCCATTTATCTATATTAGTCCATTAAATGAGAGCAGTTTTTAAATATTTTTCTATACTGTATATCAATTAATTGA